>NW_016811314.1:0-349 GCF_001698545.2 Rhinopithecus bieti
CATGGTGCATTGCTCTAAAGAACTTGCCCGCATTTAGACAACTAAAATTTTTGCTTTATAGTCTTACTCTTTTAGATATCTCACAATAATTTCTCTAATAAGCGTCTGATATTTATGAAGGAAGTAGGAAATAGTCATCCCTCTTAGCCTCAGGGAATGTGTCCAAAGACTCCAGTGGGTGCCTGAAACTGGGGATAGTACCCGCCCCCTGTATACATGAGGGGGGTGGGTACGGATAACCATCTGATAACCAAGGCGGCTACTGAGTGACCTCGGGGCAGTCTCCACAGCATGGAGACTTTAGGGCACAGGGATGATTCGCGTTCTGGGTGGGACAGAGCAAGACAGC
>NW_016811315.1:0-1373 GCF_001698545.2 Rhinopithecus bieti
TTTTATTTTATTTTATTTTATTTTATTTTATTTTATTTTAAGATGGAGTCTGGCTCTGTCTCCCAGGCTGGAGTGCAGTAGCACAGTCTTCGCTCACTGCAACCTCTGCCTCCCAGGTTTAAGCGATTCTCCTGCCTCAGCCTCCCGAGTAGTTAGGATTACAGGCACCCACCACCATGCTCAGCTAGTTTTTTGTATTTTTACTAGAGACAGGGTTTCACCATGTTCATCAGGCTGGTCTTGAGCCCCTGACCTCAAATGATCCACCCACCTCGGCCTCCCAAAGTGCTGAGATTACAGGGATGACCCACTGCGCCAGCCCGGTTGCACCATTTTACAATCCCACCAACAGTGCACCAGGGTTCCAATTTCTCCATATTCTCATCAACACTTTATTTTGGGAAAGTTGTTTTCTGTGACTTGTCTCCTGCCCCTCTGCCAGTAACAGGAAGTACTAGAGACAGAGGCCCAGCCCTCTCTTCTAGCTCCTTGATCAGTGCCAGGCCCTGACTCATCCTTCCGTTTATTCCAGTCACAGTGACAAGATGAAAGAGAAAGAACACATCAGGTGCAGAAAATACAGGAAAAGAGGTCCTAACTGGGGAGGAGAGTGAGGAGAATCAAATGGGGAGAGCTTCCATTTCTCACCTCTATTCCCTCAGTCTCACTTTGAGACAGAATGAGACACTGTCTCGTAAAAATGTGGGGGAGGGCCAGGCACAGTGGCTCATACCGATAATCCCAACACTTTGGGAGGTCTAGGTGGGAGGATCACTTGAGCCCAGGAGTTCAAGACCATGCTGGGCAACATAGTAAGACTTTTTGTCTCTACAAACAATTTAAAAATTAGTCTGGTGTTGTGGTGTGTGGCTGTGGTCCCAGCTACTCAGGAGGCTGAGGTGGGAGGATCCCTTAAGCCTAGAAGGTCAAGGCAGCAGTGAGCCAAGATTGCACTACTGCACTCCAGGCTGGGCAATAGAACAAGACTCTGTCTCAAATAAAAATAACACTATGAGCATGGGTGTGCAAATATCTCTTCAAGACCCTGCTTTCAATTCTTCTTTTTTTAGAAAGGGTTTTACTCTTGCCCGGGCTGGAGTGCAGTAGCGAAATCTTGGCTCACTGCAGCCTCAATCTCCTGAGCTCAAGAGATCCTCCCAAAGCGGGGTGCGGTGACTCACGCCTATAATCCCAGCACTTTGGGAGGCCGAGGTGGGCGGATCACCTCAGGTCGGGAGTTTGAGACCAGCCTGGCCAACATGGTGAAACCCTGTCTCTACTAAAAATATAAAAATTAGCCAGGCATGTGGCACACGCCTGTAATCCCAGCTACTAGGGAGGCTGAGGCACGAGAATCGCTTGAACTCAAGAGG
>NW_016811316.1:0-2020 GCF_001698545.2 Rhinopithecus bieti
GAGAGAGAGAGAGAGAGAGAGAGAGAGACTGAGACTGAGTTTCGCTCTTCTTGGCCAGGTTGGAGTGCAATGGCGCCATCTTGGCTCACCGCAACCTCCTCCTCCCGAGTTCAAGTGATTCCCCTGCCTCAGCCTCCCGAGTAGCTGGGATTACAGGCATGCGCCACCACACCCGGCTAATTTTGTATTTTTAGTAGAGACGGGTTTTCTCCATGTTGGTCAGGCTGGTCTCAGACCCCTGACCTCAGGTGATCCGCCCGCCTCGGCCTCTCAAAGTGCTGGGATTACAGGCGTGAGCCACCGCGCCCGGCCCGACACTTCTTAGAATTGCATGAGTCAATGCAGATAGAGCCCTCGGTACCTGAAGTTATAGAGGTTTTGTTCTCTTCCTCCTTCCCCTGTAGTTTGGGCAATAGAGGCAAGTATGAGCTGGGTCTCTAGACCAGCGTCTTCCTTTCCTCCAGCGACCTGATTTCCCACAGCTGTTCAGCGACGCAGGGGATGCTGGGTCTTCCCCACTTGGTGCTCCTCCCCTGAAACTACACGCCTCTCCCTCACCACAAGGGGGCGCGCCGGCACAGGGCATCCAGCATTTGCCCTCCAGGTGTTCGGCCTGTGGCATGTCAGGTCCTGGCTTTTTCCATCACTTACTTAGACTTTCTGTTTTACTTCCTCCCTACAATGTGAGACAGACCCTCCTTCCTCTCCCACCCTTTATCCTTCAAAGACTTCAAGCAAACTTCCTTCCAGTTCCCTTGTCAGCTATAGGTGCTGAACTCCCACTACTGCCGATAAGGCCAATTTTGCTTTTGGTTTTGAGGCCAGTGTCCATAAAACAAATGTGCAAATCTATAGCTATGGTCAGATACGCAGTTTGTGTAACACATGTTCAGGGAGTGGAACAAGGGAACAATCCTCTGCTGGCTCTGGGGCAGGAAAGCCTTCACTGAGCCTGTAACGTCGTTCGGTTTCAAGCGATTCTCCTGCCCCAGCCTCCCGAGTAGCTGGGACTACAGGCGCCGCCACCATGCCTGGCTAATAGTAGAGACAGGGTTTCACCGTGTTGGCCAGGCTGGTCTTGAACTCCTGACCTCGTGATCTGCCCGCCTCGGCCTCCCAAAGTGCTGGAATTACAGGCGTGAGCCACTGCGCCTCGCCACGTTGAAGCGGGTTTTAAACGTTGGCCTACTGAGGAGAGAGGAATAGGGGAGAGTTTCTAGGCAGAGCACACCAGAGGGGCGGAAAAGGCCAGTATAAGGAGGCCCTGTTGAATGTGGTGGGGAGGGAGGGAGACCACGCTGAAGGTGTAAATTGGGGCAAGTTTATAAGGAACGCTGAAGGCCAAGCAGGGAGTTTAGAGTTTGTTTTCCTGAAAGCAGGAATGGAGAGCAGAATGGCAGAGAAGCATCACACAGCACCAGGTATCTGAGTTTCCAACCGTGTCTCCAGGAGACAAGAGGGGACACTTCAACAGTGCCCCAGTGGCCTTCCCAGGTACTCTTTTCTGAGTCATCTGACATATCTAACAGGGAACCATCACCTAACATGGCAGTTCTCAAGTTTTTTGGTCTTATGTCCTTTTCCCTCTTAAAAATTATTGAGAAACTCAGAAGAGTTTGTTTTTTTGAGATGGAGTCTCACTCTTTTGCCCAGGGTGGAGTGCAGTGGCACGATCTCGGTTAACTGGAACCTCTGCCTCCCAGGTTCAAGCGAGTCTCCTGCCTCAGCCTCCCAAGTAGCTGGGATTACCGGCATGCGCCACCATGCCCGGCTAATTTTGTATTTTTAGTAGAGATGGGGTTTCTCAGTGTTGGTCAGGCTGGTCTTGAACTCCAGACCTCAGATGATCTGCCGACCTCGGCCTCCCAAAGTGCTGGGATTACAGGCGTGAGCCACCGTGCCTGGCCTAGTGTTTCTATGAAAATAATTTTGACGCTTGTAATCCCAGCAGTTTTGGGAGGCCAAGGCAGGGAGATCACTTGAGGTCAGGAGTTCAAGACCAGCCTGCTCAATATGATGA
>NW_016811317.1:0-12056 GCF_001698545.2 Rhinopithecus bieti
CCCCCCCCCCCACTGTATGCTTTTGACACCTTTGTTGAAAATGAATTTATGGTCAGTGTGTACATTTGCTTCTGAGTCCTTGATTCTGTTCCAGTGGACTATGTGTCTGTTTTCATGCCAGTACCATGCTGCTTTTGTTACTAGAGCTCTGTAGTATAATTTGACATCAAGTAATGTGATTCTTCCAGTTTTGTTCTTCTTTTATTATTTTATTTTTACATTTATTTTTTCAGACAAAGTTTCACTCTGTCACCTAGACTGGAATGCAGTGGTGCTCTCTCAGCTCACTGCAACCTCCCAATCCCACGTTCAAGTAATTCTCCTGCCTCAGCCTCCTGAGTAGCTGGGACGACAGGTGCATGGCACCATGCCTGGCTGATTTTGGTATTTTTAGTAGAGACAGGGTTTCACCATGTTGCCCAGGCTGATCTTGAATTTCTGACTTCAAATGATCCACCTGCCTCCTTGGTCTCTCAAAGTGTTGGGATTACAGGTGGGAGACACTGCGTCCAGACCCAACTTTTTTTTTTTTTTTTTTTTTCCCTTAGGATATCTTTGCCTATTCTGTGCCTTTTAGGCTTTCATATAAATTTTAGTATTTTATTTCCATTTCTATGAAGAATGTCATTGGTATTTTGATAGGGATTGTATTGAGTCTGTAGATTTCTTTGAGGAATATGGAAGCTTTAACAATATTATTTCAATCCAACGACAATGGAATATATTTCCATTCTTTGTGTCCTCTTCAATTTCTTTTATCAGTGTTTCATACTTTTTATTATAGAGTTCTTTCACTTATTTGGTTAATTGTTAGCATTTAATTTTATGTGTGTTTGTTGTAAATGGGATTAATTTTAAAATTAATTTTTCACATTGTTCACTGTTGACATATGGAAATGCTACTGATTTTTGTATGCTGCTTTTGCATCCTGCAACCTTACTGAATGTGTTTCTCAGTTCTACAGTTTTCTTGTCGAGTCTAAGTTTTTCCATATCTAAGAACACATCATCTGCAAACAAAGATAATTTTAATTCTTCCTTTCCAATTTGGATGCACTTTATTTCTTTCTTTTGTCAGATTGCTCTGATTAGGACTTCCAGTACTATATTAAATAACAGTGGTGAAAATGGGCATCCTTGTCATGTTACACATCTTAGAGGAAAGGCTTTCAGTTTTTCCCCATTCAGTATGATACCAGCTGTGAATCCTTCATATATGGCTTATATTATGTTGAGGTATGTTCCTTCTATTCCCAATTCTTTGAAGGTTTTTATCATGAAGGGATGTTGAATTTTATCAAATACTTTTTCAGCATCAATTGAAATTACCATATGATTTTTATTCTTCATTTTGTTGTTAGGATGTATCACATTGACTAATTTGCATAGATTGAACCATCCTTACATCCCAGGGATAAATCCCACTTGGTCATGATGAATGATCTTTTCAATGTATTGTTGGATTTAGTTTGCTAGTATTTTGTTGAGAATTTTTGCATCAATATTCATCAGAGATATTGGCCTGTAGTTTCTTTTTTTTTCTTTCTTTTCTTTCTTTTTTCTTTTTTTTTCTTTCTTTCTTTCTTTCTTTCTTTCTTTCTTTCTTTCATTTCTTTTTTCTTTTCTTTTTTGATGTGTTTTGTCGGGTTTTCATGTGAGGATAATACTGGCCTCATAGAACGAGTTTTGAATCATCTCCTCCCCCTTTATCATTTGGAATAGTTATAGTAGAATTGGTATTCTTTAAATGTTTGGTAGAATTCTGCAATGAGGCCATCAAATCCCAGGTGTTTCTTTACCAAGAGTCTTTTTTATTATGGCTTTGATCTTGTTACTTGTTACTGGTTTTTTTCAGGTTTTGAATGTATTCCTTGTTCATTCTTGGTAGGATGTATGTATCTAGAACTTTGTCGATTTCTTCTAGTGTTTTCAATTTATGGGCACATAGTTGCTCATAGTAGACACTAATGGTGTTTTAATTTATGCAGTATCAGTTGTGATGTCTCTTTTTTCATTTCTGATTTTATTTATTAGCATCTTCTCTCTTT
Organism: Rhinopithecus bieti; assembly: GCF_001698545.2. Taxonomy (NCBI): domain Eukaryota; kingdom Metazoa; phylum Chordata; class Mammalia; order Primates; family Cercopithecidae; genus Rhinopithecus; species Rhinopithecus bieti. The sequence goes on from NW_016811317.1 coordinate 2,049, forward strand.
TTTTCTGTAAACTGTTAAAATGTTTTTCAATTTGTTTCAACTTTTTCAAAAAAACAACCTTTTCAAATTAATTTTTTGTATTGTCTTTTTCATTTCAATTTCATTTACTTCTGCTCTGATCTTTATTATTTCATTTCTCTACTTAATTTTGGGCTTTCATTTGCTCTTGCTTTTCTAGTTCTTTAAGCATACATAGTAAGATTGTTATTTGAGGTTTTTTCTCTTTATTGATGTTATGCAATTGGTAACTTGGTCAACTTTCTCTTCTTAATACGTTTTGCTAGTACCTTTATAAATTTTGTATGTTGTTATTTCATTGTCATTTGTTTAAGTACATTTTTCATTTTCTCTTTAATTTCTTGATATTTTCCCTGGTATTCAGAGTTATTGTTTTGTTTTCACGCATTTTTATGTTTTCAAAATTTTCTTATAATTTCTAGTTCTATTCCATTGTGATCAGAGAAGGTGCTTAATATTATTTAAAATAATGTTTAAGGACTTTTTTGTGACCCCCTTTTTACAATGTATGGTGTGTCCTTGAGAATGATCCATTTGTTTGAGGAAACAAGATTGTGTATTTTGCAGCTTTGGATGAAATGTTCTGTAAAAATGAATTAGATCCTTTTGGTCTATAGTGCAGATACCATGGAAGTTGAAGGTTTTGTTCCATTTTCCTGTCTAGAAGATATCGTCCAATGCTGAAAGCAGGTCTTAAGCCTCCATTTTATTGTGGTACTGGGACCTGTCTCTCTCTTTAGTCTAATGAATATTTCTTTTTATATCAGGGTGCTCCAGTGTTGGTTGCACTATATACCACAAAATCTTTGCGACTTGAACACCTTTTCATTACAAGTGACCTCATTTGTCTCGTTTTACAGCTTTTCTCTTCAAATCTATTTTGTCTGATATAGTATAGCCTACTCAAACTCTTTTTGGTTTCCATTGCCGTGGAATACTTTTCCATGCCTTATTTTCAGTCTCTGTGTGTCTTTATAGGTGAAGATTGTTTCTTGTGCGGGTCTTGATTTTCACCTGTTCAGCCAGTTTCCATTCATTGGGTCTGTTTTTTTCACTTGCTAAGCCAGTCTGTGTTCTTTGACTAGAGAGTTTTAGTCCTTTCGTTGAATTGTTATAATTATACATAAGAATCACTTGCCGTCATTTTGTTATTTGTTTTCCTCTAGTTCTATCCTTCCTTCTTTCCTTCCTTCCTCTTCCTCCTTCCTTCCTTCCTTCCTTCCTTCCTTCCTTCATTCCTTCCTCCTGCCTGCCCTGCCTGCCTTTTTCTTCCGTATAGTGAAGGTGATATTTCTCTCGGTGATGCGGATTTATTTCTTGCTTTTATTATTTTTTGGTTATTGGAATTGTATGCTTTTTGGTTGAAGATTACCACAATGCTCACAAATACTTCTTAAAAACCCATTATTTTACTACTGATACAGTTACTAACACTATTTACATAAACAAACAATTTGAGCAAAAAGAACGAATTGATAAAAACTCACCTTAACTTCTTACCATCAGTTTCAACTTTTGTTGTTTGTATAATATTGATATCTTATTGTATTAACTATGTCTTGAAAAGCTGTTGTAATTATTATTTTTGATTGTTTCATCATTTAATCTTTCTACTTAGAATAAGACTAGTTGATATACCACAATTACAGTGTTACAATAAGTGTATGTTTTCCTGTGTACTTGCTATTGTCAGTAAGTTTGGTACCTTCAGGTGATTATTTATTGCTCATTAGTGTCCTTTACTTTATGATTGAAGTACTCCTTTTAGCATTTCTTGCAGGACAGGTCTGGTATTAATGCAATCCCTCAACTTGGGTTTGTCTGAGAAAGCCTTTTTTTTCTCCTTTATGTTTAGAGGATATTTCCACTTGATATACTATGTTAGGGTAAATGTTCACTTCTCTTTCCTTTGACACTTCAAATGTCATGGCACTGTCTCCTGACCTATAGGATTTCCACTGAAAATTCTACTGCTAGATGTATTTCAGCTCCATTATATGCTATTTGTTTATTTTCTCTTGTTGATTTTAGGATCCTTTCTTTATCTTTAACCTGTGGGAGTTTGATTATTAAATGCCTTGAGGTAGTCCTCTTTGGGTTAAATTTGCTTGGTATTCTATAACCTTCTTCTACTTGGATATTGATATCTTTCTCTAGGTTTGGGAAGTTCCCTGTTATTATCCGTTTGAATAAACTTTCTACCCTACCTCTTCTTCTACTTTCCCTTTAAGGCCAATAACTCTTAGAGTTGCCCTTTTGAAGATATTTTATAGATCCTGTAGGCATACTTCATCTTCTTATTCTCTTTTCTTTTGTGTCCTCTGTGTATTTTCAAATAGTCCATCTTCAAGCTTACTAAATCTTTCTTCTTGTTGTTCAATTTTGCTATTAAAGGGCTCTGATGCTTTCTTCGGTATGACAGTTGCTTTGTTCGGGTCCAGACTTTCTGCTTCATTATTTTTAATTAGTTTAATCTCTTTGTTAAATTTGTCTTATAGAATTCTGAATTTGTTCTCAGTGTTATGTTGAATTTCTTTGAGTTTTCTCAAGACAGCTGTTTTGAATTCTCTGTGTGAAGAGTCCCATATCTTTATTTCTCCAGGATTGGTCCTTGTTGCCTTACTTAGTTCAATTTGTAGGGTCATGTTTTGCTGGATAGTGTTGATGCTAGTAGATGTCCTTTGGTGTTTGGGCATTAAACAGTTAGGTATTTATTGTAGTCTTCACTGTGTGGGGTTTTTGTAGCCGTATTTCTTGGGAAGGTTTTTCAGGTATTTGAAAGAACTTTGATATTATTATCTAAATGGTATATTCTTTACAGGGGTACCCCAAGTCCTGTAATACTGTGATTCTTGCAGGTTTGTAGAGGTACTGCCTTGATAGTCTTGAAAAAGATCTGGGATAATTCTCTGGATTACCAGACAGAGACAGTTGTTCGCTTCCCTTACATTCTCCCAAACATACAGAGTCTGTCTCTGTTCTAAGCCACCTAAAACTGGGGTGGAGTGATACAAATAGCCCTGTGGCCACCACCTCTATGACTGCACTGAGTCAGACCTGAAGCCAGCACAGCACTGGGTCTTGCCCAAGGCCTGCTGTGACCATTCCCTGGCTACTGCGTATGTTCACTCAGTGACCAGCTTCTCTACCCCGCTATGACTGTGCTGGAGCCTAAGGTGCAAAACAAAGTCCCCTTTACATTTTCCTCTGTTTTTCTCAAACAGAAGGAGTTTCACCCCATAGCCACAACAGCCAGTAATGTCCTGAGTTTCACCTGAAGCCAGGAAGTCTCAGAGGCTAACCCAAGACCCTGGATATAGGACCTGGGTATCGGTTCTGATTAAGACCGAAGGGCTCTTCGGTTAGCAGGTGATGAATGCTGTCATGACTGGGCCCTTTTCTTCAAGGCAGCAGGTTTCCTTAAGCCCCAAGGTGTGTCTCAAAATGTTGTCATGGAGCTAGATCCTGGAACAGGGACCTCATGACTCTGGCCAGTGCCCTTTCCTCCTGTGGCTGAGCTGGTATCCGGTATCCTAGATTCAAGAAAGTCCTCTGCACGTTTCCCTTTCTTCTTCTCAAGTAGAATGAAGGAATCTCTTTTGGAACTGAGCTGTGAAGCCTGGGGTTGAGGATGGGTGATGCCAGCACTCGCTTGGCTGCCCCAGCTGGTGTCTCAGTGTGTTGCATGCTCTCTTATTCCACAGTCTCTTGGCCTAGTTCAGCACTGTCTCCTCCCACATTCTGGACATTCTATACTTATTAATACAGCTTAAGGTGGTGTTAATATTTGGAGCACCCCATTCTCTATACTCACAAGGCCTTGCAAACATCTACCCCTTCCTTTAAGCATTTTTTCACTTTAGACCCTGAGTTTCATCTTATGTAAATATGTTGTGGTAAGATGAATAAAGACCCCCAAGATGTCCACATCCTGATTCCCTGGACCTGTGAACATGTTACTTTATGTGGCAAAGAGCACTTTATAAATGTGATTAATTTAAGGATCTCAAAATGGGAAGATTTTCCTGCAATATCTGGATAACGTCGGTGTAATCACAATGGTCCTTATAAGAGGGAGATAAGAATGTCAGAGTGGGAGAGAGATTTGAACATTCCATGCTGCTGACCTCGAAGATTAAGGAAAGGGGCCATGAGCCAAGGAATGTAGATGACCTCCTGAAGCTGGGAAAATAAATTGATTCACCCCTAGAAACTCCAGAAAATAACTGGGCCCTATCAACCCCTTGATTTTAGTTCAGTGAGATCTCTGTTGGACTTCTGCCCTCTAGAACTATAAGGTAATATATTGTTATTGCTTGTTTTATTATTTACTAAGTTTATGATTATTTGCTACAACAGCAAGACACAACTAATACAAATCAACAGTTTTGTAGAAACTTTAAAATGACAGAGCATTCTAGAATGGAAGACTAGAGCATGTAGTTCAACCAGTGAGGACACAAGGATTCAGGGAGGGAAACATACTTATCCAGAGTTGCATAGCAAGTGACTGGTAGGACTGAGACTAGAATCTAGGTTTCCTGCCCTTTGGGGTAGGGTGATTTTCCCCACCTGTTAGCTACCTCTCATAGTATAAGACATAACTTTTAGAGAATGAACTGTGGTAAAGAGAAGGGAAAGAAGTAGTCTGAGGTGCCAGAATGAGTCAGAGTCAGAGCCAAACCTCTGATCCAAGTCTCTAGATTCTTATGTCTCTCCATTATACCACATTGTCTGTTGCCTGTCTTCGGTTCAAGCATATGTCTTATTTCCTTTCATTATTTGCAGCCATTTTTCTCCTCTAGCTTCATTTACATATGTAGTTCTGAAATAGTGACAGGAGTTGAGAAGGAGTGAGGGTAAAAATCCCTCATCTGGTTAATGTGCCAGCACAGCTTTTCATGGTGGCAGAGCACTTGACACTTGGAAACATTTCATTTTGCAGCCAACTTTTGTAAAAGCCTATTTTGTGTAGGTTTTGTTTAATAGAAAAAAAAAAAAAAAAACAGATTCCAAAGTTTTCCTTAGCACATTTTGCCTGTAGGGAATTAATGCAAATTATTGTGCTCTTTGCTGTTGTTCTAAGCTACTAGCTTTTGGGAAACTTGGGGATGGGAACCTGAGATGGGATAATGAGCATGTTCAAATAGTGCAAAGATTGTGAAAGAGTACAGGACTAGCAAGCTTTCTTTGGAGGATTCTGTCACAGACCCCGGAGTCAGACAGACCTAAGTTCAAATCCTAATTTTATGACACATTAGGTGTGTCAATTTTAGCAAATATCTTCACTCATTTGTAAAGTAGAGATAGCAATGGCATTGACTTTTTGTAATTGTTGAAAGAATTAAATAAGATATTGAACATAAAAAATGTAGTAGAATACTTGACACAGAGGAAGCTCTCAAGTAATGGTACCTACTGTTTTGTTCTTGTTGTTTTCACATTGCAGAAATGACGAAGTCTGAGATTTGCAGAGCAAACTAACAAGGCAAACAAAACCACCCAGTTCTTTTCCAGATCCAGCAAGTTCTCAGTGCTCTGGGCTTGGTAGGCCTCTGGGATCAGTAGATATTCATTCCCAAGGTCAACCCAGAGCCAGAAGTTAAAGTAGGTAAGGAGAACTCGGGAATCCTAGGATCAAATCTGATATTTTCCCTGACTTCCTCAGTGACCATGACCAAAAGACTGCCTTCCCAAGGCTTCAATAGCCTCATCTACAAAAGGGGAGGAGGACAGATTTGATTATTAATTCATTCACTCATTTATTTACTCTAGCACATCTAACCATTGATACTTACATCCTGGCTTAAAACATACAGGCAATGAAAAACACTTTGTCAGGTCAGTGAAATGGTCTAATTTATATTTCCCAGATAAAACATGTTTGGAAATGTGGGAAACGGTCTGGAAGGGGAGAAAAGAGGGCAGAGAGACCTTTTCGGAAGTTGGTGTGATGTTCCATGCAAGTAATGGTGAGGACTTGAATTGGGGTAGAAGCAGGACCACAAAATAGCCTGCTAACAACTGTGTAAACACTGAACCACAACAGCACTGGACCAAGTGGTTGATTCCCCGAGAGGTATTTTCAGATGGGTTGACTTTATTGTGTCTGTTTTCATATATTACCGTGTCACTTTTGCACATTTCAAAAATCATGTCAGTGGTGTGACACACATTGGAAGGTCTGGTCTCAGGAGTGTAAAAAGCATGGAGCACTTCAGCTTGCAACCAGCTGTCATGCTGAGTTCTCCTCAGAGGAATCCAAAAGTACCACACTTCAAACAAGCTTTTTGAAAAAAGGCCGACGTGTGCATTGTGCTTGGTTTGGCCTAAGGGGGAGTAATGAGGTAGATTTTGAAAACTACTGCTAGTAGTGTCTATGCTAATGGATACCTAGACCCCTTTGTCACCAGCATTTAGTGTTGATTGTGATATGTTTCAATGCTATGATGTAATAATACATTTTGAAAATTATTCTTAAGATTTAAACATTTTTCTGATTATTAAAGACATGCATTTTGTTGTGGAAAATGCATAATGAATGCTAATCATACATAACAACATTTATTGAATGCTAACACCATGTGACAGATACTGTGCTATGCACACTGCATACATTATTTAATGTATCCTCATAGTAGTCTCATAAGGTAAATACTTTTACATTCTCCATTTTTAGGTAAGAAAACTGAGATTCAAAGTGACTTGCTCAAGTTTATATAGCTGGTACATAGTAGAGCTAGGATTTGTGGTTCATTCTGTTCAGCTGTAAAGTTTGTGTCTGTTTTAACTTTTTTCTTAATTAAAAGAGATAAATATCCACACAGAGAAAACCTACTTATTATTTCACCATCCAGAGGCAAACACTGCTAATATTCTAGCACATTTACTTCCTGCCTTTCTTGGATGTTTTTTAAAATTGTATATTTGAGAGACAACAGACTTTAAAGGAAATGTGAAACTCTTCCCTGACCATTCGCTGAATGGAATGATAGAAGGAGGTAAGTGGAATTACTCTAGCAGGTGATCTATAATAGAAATAAATAAGAGGCCTGGTGCAGTGGCTCATCCCTTTAATTCCGTCACTTTGAGAGGCCAAGGGAGGTTGATTTCTTGAGCTCAGGAGTTGGAAACCAGCCTGAGAAACATGAAAAAACTCCTGCTATACAAAAAAATAAATTAGCCCGGTGTGGTAGCACATGCCTGTAGTCCCAGCTACTCAGGAGGCTGAGGTGGGAGGATCGCTTAAACCCAGGAGGTCAAGGCTGCAGTGAGCCATGATGAAGCCTCTGCACTCCAGCCTGTATGACAGAGTAAGACCCTGTCTCAATAAATAAACAAATTTTAGAAAATAGAAGTAAAATGTCTCAAATTGCATCATTCACACACAACCATTATTGGTAGTTGGGCTCACCGACTACCTTTTTAACAATATGCCCTTGTTGACATATTTACAACCAGGATCCTACTTATCTTATAAGCATCTCCTTAAACCATGAATTTTGTTTTAAATGACATCATAATGTTCTATTAAGTATGCATGTTGTTGTTTGACTTTGTTTTTATTTGTTTTTTGAGACAGGGTCTCACTCTGTCACCTAGGTTGAAGTGCAGTGGTGCCATCATGGCTCACTGTAGCCTTGATCTCCTGGGTTCAAGCAATTCTCCCACTTCAGCCTCCCATGTAGCTGGGACTACAGGCACATGCCACCATAACCGTATTATTATTATTATTTATTTACACAGGGTACCACTGAGTTGCCCAAGGCTAGTCTCAAACTCCTGCACTCAAGGGATCCTCCTGCCTCAGACTCCCAAAGAACTGGGATTACAGGCATAATCCACTGTACTCAGTCTGTAATCCACTGTATTTCTTTTGTTCAGCATTCTAAATAATACTGTAGTGGATATCTTTTTTGCACATTTAACTTATTAAATCTATAGAACTTTGCACATATTATTGTCTACGAATGTCTCATGCAATTAAAGATGACAAAACACAGAAAGATATTTAGTGTAACAGTGCCCATAGTTCATCTTGTGAGTTTGAGATGACTGTGTTAAGGGGGTCATCACTGCAAAATGTCTTCAGTATGTTTTAACTGATACCTCAATTGCTACTGATAAGAACTTATTGCTAAAACATAGAAGTTTAAGGAAAGTGTCTTAGCAATCTGCCAAAAACTTTTTAATATGTTCAGAATAAATTTAATGGAAGAATATTCGCAAGGATCCAAAATACTCCCCTTGTTCATGAAACAATGGAAATATGATAAACACATATTAGAAATATAAAATTAATCCCTGTGGCAGGCTTAATTAGTGGATAACTATTCAGTAAAGTCTCTATTCTTCTCTTCTTTCTGAGCACTTGTCTAGACTATATTCACAAGCTTTCCTTGCAGTTTAATGTGGCCAAATGATTGAGCTCTAACTAACAGTATTAAAGTGAAAGTGATTTCTGCCCTGTTTAAGGATTACCTCAGATATTTTTCACACATGACCTTCTATAATCTGTGTCTTTCCACTGTCTTGATAAGGACGATCACAATAACTTGTGAAGCTATTTGTTGAAGATAGAAGAGCCAGATATGGAGGGAGTTTAGTTCTCTAAATTGTCACTTAGAGGAGAGCTTTATAACAACACTTATTTTGAATGTTTTGCAAATAAGAAACAAACTTCTATATGTTTGAGACATTACATATTTGGGGGTTTATTCGTTAGAGTTGCTATTTGTTACAGTTTTGTCTTAAACAATGCCCTTCAATGAAATGCATTAAAATAGTTATAATGCCAAAAAAAAGTTAACAAAAAAAAAAAGCCACCTCAAGGGATTAAAATATTCAAATTATGATAAAATTTCAGATGAAAGGATCATCAAAAAATATAAACTTGTCCACTACTAGAACCAAAGATGGTGAGGAACTAGGGGGAGAGTTATAAAAAAGAGTTAAGAGTTTCTATGGGAAACTTTCACTTTTACAACTGGAGAAAATCACTTGAAATATAGTTAAATTATATATTAAGGACTATTAAAAGAGAATAAGAATGAAGGAAGGAAGAAGTTGAGGAAGTTGGGGGTCATGACAGAGAAGCACAAAAAAATTGGAATGGAGACACAAACAATTAATGAAATGTCTATTCTAATAACTATGCCACTTTAGTACTGCTTTGCCCATAAGCAGCCCTCGTCTAAGAAGAGTTTACTTGGCCACAACTTCCTTTTTTTGAAAAAACAGCCAGAGATCTTCATACTTTGCTCCCACAAGATCCTGGTGTCACAGCCACAGCTAATTAAATCCAGAACTGGAGCCACCTAAGGCAAAGACAGTCATTCGTATACTATTCATGGGTGATGGCATAACCTGAGAGGAGAATTTCATCTAATTCAGGTATTTTAAACCTGGTTTGGAGCTGTCACACCATGAGATCCTATTCTTGGGATGTCTAACTCCAAGGCATATAGAAAGTCAGTTAGGCAATTTTATCAAGATCGGTAGAAGTAGAAACAAATAGTCACCATGGGACAAAATACAATATTGGTAACAATGTACATCACTGAGTCACTTTCTATCCTGAATAACCCAGTGGTTCCTATTCTACTTCTCCATATACCCTTAAAAATAACTTTACCTGAGATAAGGCAAGTTTGTATTTATGCCTTACTAACCAAAACAACTACTAAAACATCCATCAGACCTTTAAAAAAGCAACAAGATCTTTACAGAGAGAGCTGAGATTTTAACTCAAACTCTAATTATGCAGTGGAAAGAAAATGATTTCCATGAAACACTTCCCTGAAAATGTAATGAAGGTTAGTGAGAAAACATAAGAGAGGACACAAACAAGTGGAAACACATTCCATGCTTATTAATAGGAACAATCAATATCATGAAAATGGCCATACTGTCCAAAGTAATTTATAGATTCAGTGTGATCCCCATCAAGCATACTATTGACTTTCTTCACAGAATTAGAAAAAAAAAAAA
>NW_016811317.1:14952-20170 GCF_001698545.2 Rhinopithecus bieti
CTCAAGATGGATTAAAGACTTAAATGTAAGATCTAAAACCATAAAAACCCTGGAAGAAAACCTAGGCAATACCATTCAGGACATAAGCATGCGCAAAGTCTTCATGACTAAAACACCAAAAGCAATGGCAACAAAAGCCAGAATTGACCAGTGGGATCTAATTAAACGAAAGAACTTCTGCACAGCAAAGGAAACTGTCATCAGAGTGAACAGGCAATCTACAGAATGGGAGAACATTTTTGCAATCTATCCATCTGACAAAGTGCTAATATCCAAAATCTACAAGGAACTTAAACAAATTTATAAGAAAAAAACAAACAACCTCATCAAAAATGGGCAGATGATATGAACAGACACTTCTCTAAAGAAGGCATTTATGTAACCAACAAGCATATGAAAAAAAGCTCTCACTGGTCATTAGGGAAATACAAATAAAAATCACAATGAGATACCATCTCACACCAATTAGAATGGTGATCATCAAAAAGTCAGGAAACAAGTGCTGGAGAGGATGTGGAGAAATAGGAATGCTTTTACACTGTTGGTGGGAGTGTAAATTAGTTCAACTATTGTGGAAGACAGTGTGGTGATTCCTCAAGGATCTAGAAGCAGAAATACCATTTGACCCAGCAATCTCATTACTGGGTGTATACCCAAAGGATTATAAATTATTCTACTAAAAAGACACATGCACACATATGTTTATTGTGGTACTGTTAACAATAGCAAAGACTTGGAACCATCCCAAATGCCCATGAGCAATAGACTGGATAGAGAAAATGTGGCATGTATACACCATGGAATACTATGCAGACATACAAAAGGATGAGTTAATGCCCTTTGCAGGGACATGGATGAAGCTGGAAACCATCATTCTCAGCAAACCAACACAGGAACAGAAAACCAAACATCCCATATTCTCACTCATAAATGGGAGTTGAACAATAAGAACACAAGGACGCAGGGAGGGGAACATCACACACTGTGGCCTGTCAGGGGGTGGGGGCTAGGGGAAGGATAGCATTAGGAGAAATACCTAATGTATGACGAGTTAATGGGTGCAGCAAACCAACATGGCACGTGTATACCTATGTAACAAACCTGCACATTCTGCGTATTTATCCCAGAACTTAAAGTGTAATAATAATAGCTAAAGAAAGCAATCAGCAAAATAAAAAGGCAACTTATGGACTGGGAAAACGGAGTTAATATTCAAAATTTATTAAAAACTCTTATAACTCAATAGCAGAAAAAGCAAATAACCTGAGTAAACAATAGGCAAAGGGACTTACCTTCTGAGCACAGCTAGCAGCACTTCAGTCTCATGAAAAATGGGCAAAGGATCTGAACAGACATTTCTTTGAAGAATACGTAAAAAGGACCAATATGCATATGAAAAGTGCTCAACATTAATCACCTGGAAAATGCAAATTAAAACCGCTATGTGATATTACCTCACACCTGTTAGGATGGCTATTTTCAAAAAGACAAGATACAATAAATGTTGGCAAGGGTATGGAGAAAAGGGAACCCTAGTACACTTAGTGGGAATGTAGATTTGTGCAGTCATTATGGAAGACAGCATGGAGTTTTCTAAAGAAATTAAACTTAGAACTGCCATAAAAAATTTTGCTATATGTTTTGTGTATGGCACATGCAATATGCTAACAAATCCCCAAAGTTATCTCCAGGCAGCACCTCTTACCCAAATGTTAGACTTGTATATACAACGAACTACTTCACAACTTGACTCATATGTAAAAGCATCTCCAATTTACTCCAAATGCAAACTGCAAGCCAAACTCCAAATTGTCTCCACTCAAAATTGTTTCTATCCTAACCTTCCCCTTCTCTATCAATGGAATCATTTCTCTAGCTGCTTAGGGCAAATATTTAAGTCTTGAAGTCAAGACTCTTCTCACACCACCACATACCACCTACCAGCAAATCCTATTAGCTTTACTTCTAAAATGTATCCAGAATATGACTACTTCTCACCACCTCCAGTGCTACCACCTTGGTTCAAACCACCATTGTCTTATACTTGAATTTTAGCCTCTTTATTAATTTTCTTAATTCTACACTTGTCCTTTTTTGGTTTTGTTCTTCAAACAGCAGCCAGAAGACAAAAAATTACTTAGAACTATTTACCTTGCTTCTCCAGCTAAGTGCAATTATAAATTCTGGAAATAATGCAAGAGGCAGCCAGAACGGAATTCTGAAAAGTGCAAAGAGGAAGGCAAACAGGCTAAGCACCCTAGGACTGGGAAACAGCATAGAAGCATGACGTCTTATTACCCTCCCCTAACCTGATAGAAGAAGGTAACCCAAGCCGGGTGTTTCTGACCCCAATCTAGCAAAAGAAGGCAACACAGGTAGTCTCATTTTTTTTCCCATATCAAACAGGAACCCTACCAAAGACACATAAGGAGACTGGCATCACCAATAAGGGGGGTTAATAAAAAATACCACTGACAATAATTGGCTGGGTGGGAGATCTTTTCCTCCTTAGCAAAGTTGAACTTTCCTTTCTTCATCAAGAGATAACCATGCAAATGGAGGCTCCTGGCCAAACACCTCAAAACAAGTAGCTCAGACTTGGAAGTGCTCCTCCTCCCTATAGGCCAGAGACTTCCTCGAGCATCTTCTGCCTCTCAGGTAACAACAACAGGAATCACTGAGAGTTTCTACAGCACCAAAAATTAAGCAGAACAAAATAAAACCACAAAGTTCCCCAAAATTGAATTGTCATCGAAAGCAAGGCACACAAAAGTAGGCCAGGGCCTGTGAGCTAAACCTAAGAAGAGTGACTGCCTGGTAAAATAAAAGATTTATGGCTGGGCGCAGTAGCTCATGCCTGTAGTCCCAGCACTTTCGGAGGCCGAGGCGGGCAGATCACGAGGTCAGGAGTTTAAGACCATCCTGGCTAACACGGTGAAAACCCGCCTCTACTAAAACTACAAAAAATTAGGTGGGTGTGGTGGCAGACACCTGTAGTCCCAGCTGCTCAGGAGATTGAGGCAGGAGAATGGTGTGAACCTGGGAGGCGCAGCTTGCAGTGAGCCAAGATCACATCACTGCACTCCATCCTGGTGACAGAGCGAGACTCTGTCTCAAACAAACAAATAAAACAAAACAAAACAAAAGAAAACAAAAAAAAACCCAGAAGTTTCTAACATAGTAGACTAAACATACAGGATACAATTGAAAATTACGCTTCCTACCAAAGACTAGAAAACTACAATTTAAGTTGGAAAATAATCAATTGACAACAGTAACAGATGAATCAGATGTTGGAATTATTCAACAAATATTTTAAAGTAGCTCTCATAAAAAATGCTCCAATGATCAATTATAAAATTTCTTGAAATGTGTAAAACATAATGTAGGATTTCTGCTTACTCTGTTGATAAGGAACTTAAACAAATTTACAAGCAAAATACAAACAACCTCATAAAAAAGTTAGCAAAGAACGTGAGCATTTTTCAAAAGAAGACATCCATGTGGCCAACAATCATATCTAAAAAGAGCTCAACATCACTTATCATTAGAGAAATGCAAGTCAAGTCCACAATAAGATATTGTCTTACACCAATCAGAATGGCCATTATTAAAAAGTCAAAAAATAACAGAAGCTGATGAGATTGTCGAGAAAAAGGAACGCTGATAAACTGTTAGTAGGAGTGTAAATTAGTTCAGCCATTGCAGGAAACTGTGTGGCAGTTTTTCAAAGACCTAAAGACAGAAATACCATTTTACCCAGCAATCTAATTACTGAGTATATGTCCAAAATAATATAAATCATTCTATTATGAAAACATATGCATGCATATGTTAATTCTGGCACTATTGACAATAGCAAACATGTGGAATCAACCTAAATGCCTATCAGTGATAGACTTGATAAAATATATGGTACATCTACACCACGGAATACTATACAACCATAACAAAGAATGAGATTCTGTCCTTTGCAGAGACATGGAGGAAGCTGGAGACCATTATCCTCAGCAAACTAAAACAGAAACCAAAAACCAAATACTGCATATTCTTTCTTATAAGTGGGAGCTAAATGATGAGAACACATGGACATATAGAGGGGAACAACCACACACTGGGGCTTATTAGAGAGTGGAGGGTGGGAGGAGGGAGGGGATCAAAAGGAATATCTAATGGGTACTAGGATTAATACCTGGGTGATTAAATAATCCATACAACAAACCCCCTTGACACAAGTTTACCTATGTAGCAAACATGTGCATGTACCCCTGAACTTAAAATAAAAGTTAAAAAATAGAAATGCATGAAATAATAGAAGATCTCAGCAAAAAATAGAAGTTATAAAAATGAATGAAATGAAAATTGTAAGCAAAAAACAAAGTAACAAAAACCCAATGGATGAACTTATAGTAAAATGAAGATAACAAAAGAATAGAATCAGTGAACTTTGGGGTAGATCAATAGAACGTACCAAATCTGATCAACAGAAAGAAAAAAAAGAGTGAAAAACATTGAATGGAGAGTAAGGAAACTGTGGGACAATAACAAAAGATCCAACATTTGTTTCAGAATCTAAGAAAGAGTGGAAAAGAAACTGGGACTGAAAAGTATTTAAATAAATAATGACTAAATGTTGGTGAAAAGGCCATCAGATTTCAGAAGCTCAGCCAACCCCAAACTAATGCACACCAAAGCACACTGTAATTAAATTTCTTAAAAATAAAGGGAAAAATGTATTAATGGTAATGAGAGAAGCAACACCTGGCATACAGAGAGATGCCAAATAGAATGAAAAGACTTCTCCTTAGAAATCATGGAAACCAAAAGGAACTGTCAATAGCAAATTCTGTATCTGGCAAAGCTATCCTTCAGGAATAAAGGGGAAGTAAAGACATTTTCAGACAGGAGAAAACTAAGAAAGTTTATTTTTAGTAGACTTACCCTTTAAAAAAAATGGCTGAAGGAAGTTCTTCAAACAGAAAGGAAGTCTTAACCATAAATATAGCTACAGACCGGCCGGGCGCGGTGGCTCAAGCCTGTAATCCCAGCACTTTGGGAGGCCGAGACGGGTGGATCACGAGGTCAGGAGATCGAGACCATCCTGGCTAACACGGTGAAACCCCGTCTTTACTAAAAATACAAAAACTAGCCGGGCGAGGTGGCGGGCTCCTGTAGTCCCAGCTACTCGGGAGGCTGAGGCAGGAGAATGGCGTAAACC
>NW_016811317.1:20640-25696 GCF_001698545.2 Rhinopithecus bieti
TTTTTTTTTTTTTTTCTGGTTGGAATGTTCTTCCTTCAAGCATCCACATGAGCTTTGCTGAAAAGTCACCTACTCAGTAAGGCTTTCCCCGATAATTTTCTTTAAAATTGACCCCCGACCCCCAGCACTTCTTATCCCATTTTTTTACTTTATTAATTCATTTGCAAGAATGTTGGCTCCATGAACACAGATATTATTTCTGTTTTCTTTCATTTGTATCCCCAGTGACTAAAATAATGTTTGACATATAGTAGAGGCTTATTTGCTTGAATGAATGATAGCAAATTCAAGACTTTTCTCTCTTGGAGACTTTATGAATGACTTAATGCCACATTTGGAGCAGAATGCATATCATTCCTTTTCCTAAGCTGAGAGAAAAATTGTCATAATTTAGAGCGCATAAAAAGATAAAGAGCATTTATAAATATGAACATTTTTCAATTGTTTCAATTGATGAACATTTCATATTCTATCCTACTGATTTTATTGCCTCCTGTTTTTTGAGCAGCTACTATGTGTTGATCTTTATATCAAAAGCTCATTTAATATTCACAACAAACTTATGAAGTAAGATTTGACACTTTTCATTCTAACATGCTACAGATTTTTCTTTTAAATGCACCATTAATTTCCTAGTAGACTTTTAGGAGAAGAAAATAAAAAAGGCAGGCAGGTAATACAGACTTCCATAGTAAATATACATATGGATTGTAGAATGCTCGAACATTTCAGAAACTTTAAAATTTCCAACATTTGAGGCAGTTTGTTATAAGACTCCTTACACAAATGAATTAATAGAAGCTTAGAGAGGTTAAATAAATTGTCCTTCATTCACATAACCAAGTAAATAGCAGAATTCAAATACAGATCTACTTAATTACAAAGCCTGTGATATATTCACTATACCTCCCTGGTTTCTAAGATGATATCCCAATTGTTTTTATCCAGGGTTGCTACCACCCCATGAAGGGCATATAAAGATGTCTAGAGATGTTGGGAGGCAGGGGAGTTTATGTCCTAATAACGTGGTAGTGCCTGTGGCATTTAGAAAATGGGAGTCAGAAAGACTACATATTCATACAATGCATAGGACCAGTTCCATCCAACAAAAAAACTGTCCCACAAATAGGTCACATGGCTGAAAAATCAACATTAACTGACAGCTCACTCTATGCCAGTGCTGGGGTAAGTTATAGGGATATAAAGATGAAAAATACCTGGTTCTTAATTTCAGGAAGCGTATTTTCTAGTGAGACAAACAAACAAACAAACAACCATCTCTTATACAATACAATAAGTAATTTATCAAAATTATGGACAAAGGAATATAGGAGTCAGAGAAAAAATAAGAATAAGTCAGAAAAGGCTTCATGGAGGGAGTAGCCTCTGAGTTGGATCTTGAAGAGTAAGTGTAAGTTTTTTCACTAGATAAAGAGGGTTAGTGTTTTTCACGACTAGGTGACAGCATATGTGAAGGCATAAAATGTAAAAGGACATGTCAGGAAAGGTAGTTATATGTACTGGCTGAAACTGCAGCTCTAGAGCTTAGCTGCATTCATGGTCTGCCTTTGCTACTTCCTAGCTATGAATCTGACAAGCTACTTAACCTCCTTGTGCTTGTTCTTCCTATATAAAATGGGGACAATAATAATGGAATTATTTCATAGGACTGATGGAAGGGTAAATTAGTTATATGTGAAATATTTCTAATGGTATATAGCACATAGTAATCTTTCAGTTAATGTTAGCTGTTATTTTAAAAACAAGAGATTCTTTTGTTCTACTATTTGTGCTCTGTTTCAGCAAGTATCTAAGATAGATGACAGATAGGTAGGTAGATAGACACAGAGAGATAAATATTGGAATTGAGGGAAACTTCAAAATGTCCATTTTTACTAAAGCATCAGTTGGGATGCATAAAATGGAAAGGTGGAACAAAGTTCGCATCATAAACATCACTATATTTATACCAGACATAAGGTGTTTAGATTTTATCCTATAGTAGATGGGGAGCCATAGGTGGATCC
The DNA here is from genome assembly GCF_001698545.2 of Rhinopithecus bieti. NCBI lineage: Eukaryota > Metazoa > Chordata > Mammalia > Primates > Cercopithecidae > Rhinopithecus > Rhinopithecus bieti. Next base: position 22,668 of record NW_016811317.1, read on the forward strand.
TAGGCAGAGGAGTGGCATGATCAGATTTGTATTCTGACTCTACTGTGGAAGATGGACTGAAGAGGAGTGACTGAAGACAGGGAGGCCAACAGGAAGTAGTTGAAGAGATCCAGGATACAAGTGATAATATCTGTCCTCAGGCAGGGGTAGTTAGAGTGTTAAGGAAGGGATGGATTTATGACAGAATCACAATACACTTGGTCATTGGTCAATTGTACATAAATGAGATGGAGAAATGTGAAGAAAGAGTGGAAGTTAAGAACCGAGATATAGAAGTCTGTTGACTTTTGTCCCATGTTCTTACATTTCTCTAAGCTGTTTAATTTTCTTTGATGCTGCCCTTAGTTTGTGCTGGACCTCTTCCATGGCACAGAGGCCTGCTCTTTTAGTGAAGTATCTTGTGTATCCTCCTTGTCTCCATTATTTTACTAAGGGGCTCTAAGCTGGGAGTACAATTTTTCTGTTTCCTTTATGTCCAGAGTTGCTCATTTATAGAAGTACTCCTGGCGGTTGGCCATCCCTTACCCAGGAACTCCTATGGCCCTTGGGTGGCCTGGGCATGGGCACAGGAATTGAGGAAGGTGCCTAGAGCCCTTTGCTGCCTAATGGCACAGTTCTCTGGGATCCAATTCTATGTCTCTGTGGGAAATCTCTGCAAATACTGTGATTCCAGCCACCCTGCGGGCTTTGCCCAAACAGAGAGTGCTCTTGGCTGAGCCACCACTCCTTCCATTTCTAAACTTTGTGTATTTCAAGGGAAATCTGATCTGGACCTTTCTGATTCATTTACACTTAAATAATCCAAGGACTCTGTTGTAAGAGTGAACTGAGCTCCAAAATGTCTTACAAGCTTTAGTTATAAAACTTCCTAAGATTTTGTGAGCTAGATTTTTTTACCCCTTCTCTTTGAAACAAGATGTGACTTTGCCAAGAGTAAATGGATTTGCAACCTCAAAGGGGTCGTGTTTGGTTCAAGAGTCTGAAATCATGAAGTTCAAAGGCCCAAATGCATTCTTCAAGAATTGGCAAAAAAGAACCCAAGTGGATAGGATAAATGATAAATCTAGGAGGAGCTTTGTGAGGGGATGACAGGAAGCATTCATTCTACCCTTTTGGTTCCATGCCCCAAAACCTCATGACTTTTGTCTCTTAACTGAGAAAATGGAGTCATGAGTAAGCACAGTCCTACAAGGGACCAGGAAAATCAGGCAGAGAGGCAACTCCCATTTTGAGTAAGTGCCTGACTGTTTACAGAAAGCTTTTCACAGTCTTTCCTCTCACTTCATCAATCCTCCAGCAGCCCTGTGGGCTAGCAAAAATCACCCCCATTTTCCAGAGGAAGAGAATGAGGTTCAGAAGAGGTGAAGTGACATATCCAAGGCCACAGAACTGATTTACAACAAAGTCAGGAATTCTCTTTAATGAAATTCAGACTATATTAGGCTGGGGAAAAGTAAGATGTGGAAACTTACCTTGGGCTGCTGGCAGCCAAGAAGGTGACTATAACAGGGTTTCTATTTAGGAAATTCTCCTTGATGAACCCCAGCTAAGAGTTGTCTCTTGCTTCATTGAAACTCCATTAGAAGTTTGATCATGGATCTCTTAGAACATATATAACATTTTTCCTTTGTTTTATAGTTATCTGTGTATTTATTTTATAACCTTCCTGCTCATTTTTCTTCATATTTCACTAGACTATGAGCATCTCAAAGACTGAAATGTGTCCTGCTCATCTTTCTGCCCAGTGTCTAGCTCAGTGTCTAGCCAAGATAGGTCAATCTGTCAGTAAATGTTGAATAGATAAGTGTGCAGAGGATGGATACATGAGCATGTCCAGACATCAATGTATGTGTGTGTTGGTTTGTGTTTGCATGGGTGTGGATATAAACTCATTTTATAGAAATATAGATTTTGGTGGGGATGAGTATGTATTCATGTACATTAAAAAAGTTGGGTGTGGGGGCTTGAAGAGGTGGCTGGCAAGAAGCCATGAGGGACTGTGCCATGAGGAACAATGCATCCTGGCCCAGATATTACACTTTTCCCACAATCTTTGCAACCCACAGACAAGGAGATTCTCTCGGATGCCTACATCTCCAGGGCCCTGGGTTTCAAGAACAAAACTGGGCAACTGTTTGGGCAGACACCAAGATAGGTACAGGAGTATTTTTTTACCCCAGTGGTGCCTGGAACACCAACAAGACAAAACCATTTACTCCCCTGGAAGGGGGGTTGAAGCCAGGGAGCCACGTGGTGTAGCTCAGCAGATGTCACTCCCTAGAATCCCTGAAAGCAAAGATCCACTGGCTTGAAATTCTTGCTGCCAGCACAGCAGTCTGCAGTTGACCTGGGATGCTCAAGTTTGGTGGGGACAGGGGTGCCTGCAGTTACTGAGGATTGAGTAGGCAGTTTTCCCCTCACACTGTAAACAAAGCCACCTGGAAGTTCAAACTGGGTGGAGCCCACCTCAGCTCCACAAAACTGCTGTAGTTAGACAGCCTCTCTAGATTCCTCCTCCCTGGGCAGGACATCTCTGAAAGCAAGGCAGCAACCCCAGTCAGGAACTTATAGATAAAACCCCCATCTCCCTGGGACAGAGCACCTGTGAAAAGGGGCAGCTGTGGGCACAGCTTCAGCAGACTTAAACGTTCCTGCCTGCTGGCTCTGAAGTGAGCAGTGGATCTCAAAGTACAGTGCTCAAGCTCTGCTAAGGGACAGACTGCCTCCTCAAGTGGGTCCCTGACCCCTATGACTCCTGACTGGGATACACTTCCCAGCAGGGATCAACAGGTAATTCATACCAGAGAGCTCTGGCTGACATCTGGTGGTGCCCCTCTGGGATGAAGCTTCCAGAGGAAGGAGTAGGCAGCAATATTTGCTGCTCTGAAGCCTCTGCTGGTGATACCCAGTCAAACAGGTTCAGGAGTGGACCTCCAGCAAACTCCAGCAGACCTGCAACAGATGGGCCTAACTGTTTTTTATTTTATTTTATTTTATTTTATTTTATTTATTTATTTATTTATTTATTT
>NW_016811317.1:28132-31280 GCF_001698545.2 Rhinopithecus bieti
TATGCACCCAGTAGAGGAGCACTCAGATTCATAAGGCAAGTTCTTAGAAACCTACAAGAGACTAGACTTCCACACAATAATAGTGGGAGACTTTAACACCCCACTGTCAATATTAGACAGATGAATGAGACAGAAAATTAACAAAATATTCAGGACTTGAACTCAGCTCTGGACCAAGCAGCCCTAATAGACATCTACGGAACTCTTCACCCTAAATCAGCAAAACAGTCTCTCCAACCACAGTGCAGTCAAATTAGTACACAAGATTAAGAAACTCACTCAAAACTGCAGAACTTCATGGACAGTGAACAACCTGTTACTAAATGACTACCGGGTGAAGACCCAATAAACCAGAATCTCTGGGACACAGATAAAGCAGTGTTTAGAGGGAAACTTATAGCACTAAATGCCCACAAGAGAAAGTGTAAAACATTGAAAATCGACACCCAAACATCAAAATGAAAAGAACTAGAGAAAAAAGAACAAACAATTTAAAAGCTAACAGAAGACAATAAATAACTAAGATCGGAGCAGAACTTAAGGAGACAGAGACAAGAAAAATCCTTCAAAAAATTGATGAATCCCGGAGCTGGCTTTTTGAAAAAATTAACAAAATAGATAGACCACTAGCTGAACTAATAAAGAAGAAAAGGGAAAATAAGCAAATAGACACAATAAAAAATGATAAAGGTGCTATTACCACTGGTCCCACAGGAATAGAAACTGTCATCAGAGAATACTATAAACACCTTGATGCAAATAAACTAGAAAATCTGAAAGAAATGGATAAATTCCCAGACACATACAACCAAAAAAAGCCCAGGACCAGACAAATTCGCAGCTGAATTCTACCAGGGGTACAAAGAGGAGCTGGTACCATTCCTTTTGAAACTACCCAAACGATGAAAAAAGAGGTACCCCTCCCTAACTCATTTTATGAGACCAGCATCATCCTGATACCAAAACCTGGAAGAGACACAACAACAACAACAACAACAACAAAGAAAATTTTAGGCTAATATCCCTGATGAACATTGATGCAAAAATCCTTGACAAAATACTGGCAAACTGAATCCAGCAGCACATTAAAAAGCCTATCCACCACGATCAAGTCAACTTCATCCCTGAGATGCAAGGCTGTTTCAACCTACGCAAATCCACATACGTAATCCATCACATAAACGGAACCAATGACAAACACCACATAATTACCTCAATAGATACAGAAAAGGCCTTTGATAAAATTCAATACCCATTCATGCCCAAAACTCTTAATAAACTAGGTATTGATGGAACATATCTCAAAATAATAAGAGCTATTTATGACAAACCCCAAGCCAATATCATACTGAATTGGCAAAAGTTGGAAGACCTTTCTTTGAAAACTGGCACAAACAAGGATGCCTTCTCTCAACACTATTAAACACAGTATTGGAAATTTTGGCCAGGGCACTCAGGTAAGAGAAAGAAATAAAGTGTATTCAAAGAGGAAGAAAGGAAGTCAAATTGTCTCTATTTGCAGATGATATGATTGCATATTTAGATAACTCCATAGTCTCAGACCAAAATCTCCTTAAGCTGATAAGCAACTTCAGCAAAGTGTGAGAATACAAAATCAATGTGCAAAGTTTACAAGCATTCCTATACACAAATACTAGACAGAGAGCCAAATCAAGAGTCTACTCTCATTCACAGTTGCTACAAAGATAATAAAATACCTAGAAATACAGAGAACTGCAAACCACTGCTCAAGAAAATAAGAGAAGACTCAAACAAATGGAAACACATTCCATGTTCATGGACAGGCAGACTCAATATCATGAAAATGGCCATACTGCTCCAATTAATTTATAGATTCAATGCTATCCCCATGAAACTACCACTGACTTTCTTCACAGAATTATAAAAAAAAAAACTACTTTAAATGTCTTATGGAAGCAAAAAAGCACCTGTATTGCCAAAACAATCCTAAGCAAAAAGAGCAAAGCTGGAGGCATCATGTTACCTGACTTCAATCTATACTACAAGGTGACATTAACCAGAATTACATGGTACTGGTACCAAAACAGATATATAGACCAATGGAACAGAACAGAGGCCTCAGAAATAACACCACACATCTACAACCATCTGATCTTTGAAAAACCTGACAAGAACAAGCAATGGGGAAATAATTTCCTATTTAATAAATGGTGTTGGGAAAACTGGCTAGCCATATTCAGAACACTGAAACTGGACCCCTTCTTACACCTCATATAAAATTAACTCAAGATGGGTTAAAGACTTAAACATAAAACCTAAAACTGTAGAAACCCTAGGAGAAAACCTAGGCAATACCATTCAGNAGCAAAGTTAGATAAATACATGAAGATGAGCAAAACCAGTGCAAAAATGCTGAAAATTTCAAAAACTAGAATGCCTCTTCTTTGCTAACGGATCACAACTCCTCACCAGCAAGGGAACAAAACTGAATGAAGAATGAGTTTGATGAATTTACAGAAGTAGGCTTTAGAAGGTGGATAATAACAAACTCCTCGAAGCTCAAGGAGCATGTTCTGACCGAGTGCAAGGAAGCAAAGAACCTTGCTGATGGAGCTGGAAAACAGCATGAGAACTCCATGAAGCATACACAAGTATCAATAGCTGAATCAATCAAGCAGAAAAAAGATACCAGAGATTGCAGATCAAGTTAATGAAATAAAGCATGAAGAAAATATTAGACAAAATGACTGAAAAAGAAGGAACAAAGCCTCCAAGAAATATGGGACTACATGGAAAGACCAAAACTATGTCTGATTGGTGTACATGAAACTGATGGAGAGAATGAAACTAAGTCAGAAAACAGTCTTAAGATTTTTATCCAGGAGCACTTCCTCAACCTACCAAGACAGGCCAACATTCAAATTCAGGAAATACAGAGAACATCACAAAGATACTCTTTGGGAAGAGCAGCTCCAAGACACATAAACATCAGGTTCACCAAGGTTGAAATGAAAGAGAAAATGTTAAGGGCAGCCAGAGAGAAAAGTCAGGATATACACCAAAAAAAAGCCCATCAGTCTAACAGTGGATCTCTCTACAGAAACTCTACAAGCCAGAAGAGAGTGGGGGCCAATATTTAACATTCTTAAAGAAAAGAATTTTCAAC
>NW_016811317.1:33800-43788 GCF_001698545.2 Rhinopithecus bieti
CCTGACAAGAACAAGCAATGGGGAAATAATTTCCTATTTAATAAATGGTGTTGGGAAAACTGGCTAGCCATATTCAGAACACTGAAACTGGACCCCTTCTTACACCTCATATAAAAATTAACTCAAGATGGGTTAAAGACTTAAACATAAAACCTAAAACTGTAGAAACCCTAGGAGAAAACCTAGGCAATACCATTCAGAGCATAGGCATGGGCAAAGACTTCATGACTAAAACACAAAAAGCAATGGTGACAAAAGCCAGAATGGACAAATGGGATCTAATTGAACCAAAGAGCTTCTGTACAGCAAAATAAACTATCATCAGAGTGAACAGGCAACCTACAGAATGGAAGAAAATTTTTGCAATTTATCCGTCTGACAAAAGTCTAATATCCAGAATCTACAAGGAACTTAAACGAATTTACAGGAATAAAACATAAAACCACACCAAAAAGTGGGCAGAGGATATGAACAGACACTTCTCAAAAGAGGACATTTATGCAGCTGGCAAACATATGAAAAAAGCTCATCATCACTGATCATTAGAGAAATGCAAATCAACACCACAATAATATACCATCACATGCCAGTTAGAATGGCAAACATTGAAAAGTCAGGAAACAACAGATGCTGGAGGGGGTGTGGAGAAATAGGAATACTTTTATACTGTTGATGAGAGCGTAAATTAGTTCAACTATTATGGAAGACTGTGCGGCGATTTCTCAAGGATCTAGAACTAGAAACACCATTGGACTCAGAATTCCATTACTGGGTATATACCCAAAGGAATATATATCATTCTACTATAAAGACACATGCACACATATGTTTATTGTAGCACTATTCACAATAGCAAAGACTTGGAACCAACCCAAATGCCCATCAATGATAGACTAGATGAAGAAAAGGTGGCACATATATACCATGGAATACTATGCAGCCATAAAAAAGTATGAGTTTGTGTCCTTTGCCCGGACATGGATGAAACTGGAAACCATCATTCTTAGCAAAGTAACACAGGAACAGAAAACCAAACACTGCTTGTTCTCACTCATAAGTGGGAGTTGAGCAATGAGAACATGTAGACAGTGAGAAGAACAAGATACAATGGTGCTTGTCGGGGGTGGGGTCTAGGGGAGGGATAGGATTGGGAGAAATACCTAATGTAGATGACAGATTGATGGGTGCAGCAAACCACATGGCACGTGTATATCTATGTAACAAACCTGCACGTTCTGCACATGTGTCCCAGAACTTAAAGTATAATAACATAATTAATAAATAAAAAATAAAAAGTAGAAAGTTTGGAGCTGTGTATGTGTGTGTGTTTTCACGTGTATTAGGAAAACGTAATTCTGTGAGTATGCTTAGAGTTGAGGCCTGTTTAAATTTCATCCTGGGACTGAATATGAAAGGAGACTTTATACTTGCCTAAATCATTATTCCAGAAAACCAAAGGCTTTCTTAACTACTACTCAGCCCTGAAGATTCCAAAGTCTAGCTCTAAAGACAATTCCAAAGTCTTTGCTGATACTCTCTCACAGAGGAATGAGTCATAAAGCTAGGGATTGACAAAAATGATGTCAGCAAAGTTCATACATGAAGTCCTCATTTCACATTTCTGTGGCCTTTTGTGCTTTCCCTTTCCACATGCACCCGCTAGAACCCTCAAGTTAGATGAAATCCTCTTGGAACAAGGAAAATGTCTGATAAGTAGGGTTGGGCAGATAGGAGAGACCCAAGGCCTTGTTTTCAAAAGTGAAGATTCTGAGGTTTTTCTTGGCTGCTACTAGCTTTCTGCTGCTACCACTCATGTACTAGAGGAGCATTTAAAGATTTTCTAAAACCTCTGACTTCTGGTGTATAGAGCAATTGGACTGGGGAAATGGGACCCATCAGATGGGAACTCCCTTTTTTGCATCACTAAATCTATTTATAACTATACCTATTTTTTCTACTATTTTTTCTGTTACAATGGAGGAAGGGTTTATACTCCTTTCTAAGCTCAAATTTTTTACCTATATTTTGGATTCCAATCCGTCTCACCTTATCAAAGTCTTCACTTCCTCAGTTTCCACTTACGCTCCCCTCTCACATCTTTTTCCTTATTGGATCATCATCATCATCCTACACACATATTCTAGTATCTCAGACTTGCAGAAACATTATTCCTTCATCTCACATTTCTTTTTAGCTACTCTCTCTAGCTATTTCTCTGTTCCACTTAGCAAAACTTCTCAAAAGGGTCATTTAGATGTAGTATCTCTATTTCTTCACCTGCAAGTCATTCGTTACTTGATTCTAATGAAAATTCTCTGGTTCAGATTGCCAATGATATTCATGTTGCCAGATCCAAAGGATATTTTTCTGACTTCAAATTACTGAACCTCTCAGCAACTTTTAAATGCTGCTCACTTCACTCCTTTAAAAAATTAATGGGATAAGAACACTTACCAGGATATTTACCTTCTTAACAATTTTTAAGTGTATGTACGTTGTTGTCTACTATAAGTGCAATGTTTTACAGCAGGTCTGTAGAACTTACTCATTTTACTCAAGTGAAAGTTAATGCTCGTTGACTAGTAACTCCCCTTTTCTCTTTCCCCTAATCTCTGGCAACCCCCATTCCATTCTTTGATTCTATGACTATTTTAGATACCTCTGATAAGTGAAAATATGGAGTATTTGGCTCTCTGAGACTGACTTATTTCACTTAGTATAATGTTGCCAAGGTTCATCCATGTTGTCTTATATTTCAGCTTTTTAAAAGCTGAATAGTACTCCATTGTATGTATATACCACCTTTCTTTATCTATTCATTTGTCAATGGACATTTAGATTGCTTGTCTATCTTGGCTATTGTGAATAGTTCTGAAGTGAAATAGGAGTGCTGATATATTTTCAAAACCCTGATTTTAATTATTTTGGATAAATACCCAGAAGGGGATTGTTGGGTCATATGATAGTTCTATTTATAATGTTTAGAAGTATTTTCAAACTGTTTTCATAGTGGTTGCACTATTTTGCATTCCCACCAACAGTGTTGAAGGGTTCCAATTTTCCACATCCTTTTGAAATTTCTTACTTTTGTGATTTTATTTTAAATAACAGCCATCCTGACAGGTGTGAGGTAATATCTCATTTTGCTTTTGATTTGCATTTTCATGATTACTAGTGGCATTAAGCAATTTGGGGACATTTGCATATCTTCTTAGGACAGATGTCTATTAAAATATTTAGCCATTCAAAAATTGGGTTATTATTATTATTATTATTTTACTACAGATTTGTAGGAGTTCCTTATATGTATTGGAGATTAACCCCTTATCAAATATCTAGTTTGGAAATATATTTCTCTGTAAATTGCCTTTTACTCTGTTGACTGTTTTCTTTGCTGTGCAGAAGCTTTTAGTTTGATGTAGTTTTACTTGTTTATTTTGTTTTGTTGCCTGTGCTTCTGGTGTCATAGCCATAAAATCATTGCTAAGACCAATGTCATGAAGAATTGCCCCTCTTTTCTTCTAGGAGTTTTGGAGCATCAGATCCTATGCTTAAGTCATTAATCCACTTTGAGTTGATTTTTATTTATAGTGTAAGATAAGGGTCTAAATTTCTTCTTTTTCAAGGCCTAATTGACAATGTTGTATATATTTACAGTACATAACATGATGTTTTGATATGTGTATACATTTTGAAATGATTAAATCAAGCTAATTAACAGATTCATCTTCTCACATACTTTTTTTGTACTAAGAATATTTAAGATCTAATCTCTTAGTTATTTCTAAATACTTTATAAAATACATTATTTATTATTTGCTACAGTCTCCATGCTGTACAATAGATCTCCAGAACTTATTCATTCCACCTAACTGAAACTTTTTACCCTTTGATCAACATCTCCCCATTACCCTCCCATTCTCCTGCCCCTAAAAACCACCATTCTACTCTCTGCTTCTGAGTTTGATTTTTTTAGGTTCCACGTATAAATGAGATCATATTTGTCTTTCTTTGCCTGGCTTATTTTACTTAACATAATATCCTCTAGGTTTATCCATATTGTCACAAATGACAGGATTTCTTTCTTTTTTAGTCTGAAAAGTATTCTATATTCCATATTTCCATATATATGTGTATATATATAACATTTTATCAATTAATGAACACTTAAGTTGATTCCATATCTTGACTATTGTGAATAATGCTGCAGCAAACATAGAATTGCAGATAGCTGTCCAACATACTGATCTTGTTTACTTTGGATATATACCCAGTAGTAGGATGGCTGGATAATATTGTAGTTCTATTTTTGACTTCTTGAGGAACCTTCATACTATCTTTCATAATGGCTGTACTATCTAGTTTTATGGTTTTGAATGTGTATATCCAGTTTTTTTTATATGCCAATTGTTGAAGTGACTTTCCTTTCCCCATTGTGTATTCATAGCACTTTTGTTGAAGATTAGTTGATGATATATATGTGGATTTATTTCTGGGCACTCTGTTTTTTTCTATTGATCTGCATACTTGTCTTTATGCCGGTACCATACTGTTTTGATTACTGTGGATTTGTAACATATTTTGATATCAGCAGTGAACATTTCCAAACTCAATTTATGAGACCATTACTCTGATACCAAAGACAGCCAAAATATCACAAGAAAAAAAAAAAAAAAAAAAAAAAAAAAAAATATAGGTCCATATCCCTGATGAATTTAGATGTAAGAATCCTCAAGAAAACAACAGCAAATCAAATCTGATGCCACAGTAAAAGAATCATACGCCATGGCCAAGTATGATTGATTTCTAGGACACAAGAATGGTTCAACATAGAAAAAACAATTAATATAATATTCCACATTAACAGAATAAAGGTTAAAAATTACATGATCATCTCAATAGATGCAGAAGAAAACATTTGACAAAATTCAACATCATTTTATGGTGGAAACTCTAAACAAAATAGAAATATAAATAAATTACCTCAACATAATACAAACAATATATTTAAAGACCATAGTTAACATCATATTCAATGATGAAAAACTGAAAGCTCTTCCTCTAAGATCAGGAATCTTAGAGGATTCCTGGGGTATAGAGGAAAAGAATGTCCACTCTCACCAATTCTATTCAACATAGTACTGAAAGTCCTTGCAAGAGCAATTCAGCAATAAAAACAAAGCCATCCAAGTAAAAAAGGAAGAGGTAATATCTCCACTGATGACATAAAGTTATATGTAAAATACCCTAAAGACTCTACAAACAAACTATTTGGACTAATGAACAAGTTTAGTAAAGTTGCAGGACACAAAATAAACATGCAAAAGTCAGTGGTGCTTCTACACAATAATGACAAACTATCTAACAAGGAAATTAGGAAAACAATCCCTTTTATAATAGCACTAAAATAATAAAATATTTGAGAGTAAAATTAAATAAGAAGGTGAAAGACTTGTTTACTAAGAACTACAAATTATCAATAAAGAATTGAAGAGGACAAAACAAACAGAAAGACATTCATGTTTATGTATTGACAGGCTTAATTTTTAAATGTTCATACTCCCACAGAGATCTACCGATTTAATGGCATTTCTATCAATTCTAATAGTAGTTTTTTAAAGAAATAGAAAAAAATTCTGGAATTTATGCATAGCTACCAAAGATCATAAATAGCAAAAATCAGTCTTGAAAAAGAACAACACTACTCTTTTTAAAATCATTTATTCTTTTAGCTTCCATGATGCCACACTTTATTGGCTTTTTTCCTACCTTCACTTAGGCAGTGGGGTATTTTCCTGGCTTCATCTCCTTAAACTCAGGGCTTCTTTAGGACACTCTTTATGAGTCCACATCTCCCTTCACCATCTCTCTCTAGTTGATGCTCTGTAGTCCCATGGTTTCAAATTTCATTTATATTCACAGCTTACAAATATATATATCTCCAGGTTTGTCCTTTACCTTGAGTTTCATATTTGTGTATCTAAATGCCCACACATCATCCCAATGTAGATGTCTCACAGATATGTCGAACACAAGCGTGACCAACTTAGAATTCTTAAATCTTACCCTAAAACCTCTTCCTCGCAGTATTAATCATCACAGTAAAGACAGTATTCACCCATTCGCTCAAGCCAAAGGATAAATGAGGTTCTTGAATGTCCTCTTCCTTTTCTCCCACATCCAGCCCATTAGAAGATCCTGTCGATTCTACCTCCAAAAATAAAGTTCAAAGAGAAAGAAATAAAGGACATTATGATTGGCAAGGAAGACATCAAATTTTTTTTTTCATACAGATAATATGATCTTATGTTTTTTATTGTTTATTTATTTAGTGATTTGATTTTGCATGAACATTATTAGTGCATTTTTACCATCTACATCAATTGTTACATTTATTAAAAATTGGGTACAAGGCACAGATGAACTAAGGGAGTCTACCTAATAGATTATCCAATATTATTTTTTGTTTGCTTCTCTGTTTGTTTTTGTTTTGTTTTATGTCTTTTAATTTTAAAATTATTTTGTATTTCAATAGGTTTTTGGGAAACAGGTGGTGCTTGGTTACATGAATGTTATATAGTGGTGATTTCTGAGATTTTGGTACTCCCATCACCCAAGCAGTGTACACTGTACCCAATGTGTAGTCTTTTACCCCTCACCACCCACCTACCCTTTCTCTGGAGTCCTTAAAGTCCATTGTATCATTCTTAATGCCTTTGCGTCCTCATAGTTTAGCTCCCACTATAAGTGAGAACATATGATGTTTAGTTTTCCATTTCTGAGTTACTTCGCTTAGAACAATAGTCTCCAAATCCATCCACGTTGCCGCAAATATCATTATTTCATTTCTTTTTATGGCTAAGTAGTATTTCATGGTGTGTGTATGTGTGTGTGTGTGTGTGTTTCCTTTATCACTCATTGATCAATGGGCATTTGGGCTTGCTCTAAATATTTGCAGTTGTGAGTTGTGCTGTTATAAATCCATTTGTTCTAGGGTATAGTTTAAGTCCATTGTTTCTTGGTTGACTTTCTGTCCTGATGACCAGTGTAGTGCTGTCAGTGAAGTATTGAAGTCCCCCAGTATTATTTTGTTGCTGTCTATCTCATGTCTTAAGCTTAGTAGTAATTTTTTAATAAATTTGGAAGTTCTAGAGTTAGGTGCATATGTATTTGGAATTGGGACTTTTTTTGTTGGACAAATTCTTTCGTTATTATGTAATGTTTCTCTTTGTCTTTTTTCACTGCTGTTACTTTAAATTTTGCTTTGTCTGATATAAGAATACCTACTCTTGCTCTCTTTTGGTGTCCATTTGCATAAAATATGTTTTTCCACCCCTTTACCTTAACTTTATGTAATTTCTTATTTCTGTTTCTTTTAAGTGGAGCATTTAGGCTATTTACATTTGATGCTAGTTTGATATGTGAGGTACTATTTTATCCATTTTATCTGTTGTCTGAATACCTATTTTTTAATTGTGTTATTGTTTTATAGGTCCCATGAGATTTACCCTTTAAGGTGGTTCTGTTTTGGTGTATTTTGAAGATTTGTTTCAAGATTTAGAGCTTTTTAAGCAGTTCTTGCAGTGCTGGCTTGGTAGTGGCAAATTCTCTTAGCATTTGTTTGTCTGAAAAAGGCTGTCGTTCCTTCATTTATGAAGCTTAGTTTCGCCGGATACAAAATTCTTAGCTGATAATTCTTTTGTTTAAGCAGGCTAAAGATAGGACCCCAATCACTTCTGGATTGTAGGGTTTCTGCTGAGAAATCTGCTGTTAATCTGACAGATTTTCCTTTATAGGTTACCTGATGCTTTTGCCTTACAACTCTTAAGATTCTTTCTTTTGTCTTGACTTTAAATAACCTGAAGACTGTGTGCCTAGGTGATAATCTTTTTGCGATAAATTTCCCAGATGTTCTTTGAGCTCCTTGTATTAAAATATCTAGATCTCTAGCAAGACTGGGAAAGTTTTCCTCAATTATTCCTTCAAATACATTTTCCAGACTTTTGAATTTCTCTTTTACTTCAGGAACACCAGGTACTCTTAGGTTTGATCATTTAACATAAATCCCAAACTTCTTAAAATGTTTGTTCATTAGTTTTCTTTTCATTTTTCTTTATTGGATTGGATTGGGTTAATTTTAATGCCTTGCCTTTGAGCTCTGACGTTCTTTCTTCTACATCTTCAATTCTATTGCTGAGACTTTCCAGTGTATTTTTCATTTCTTTAAGTGTGTTCTCCATTCCAGAAGTTGTAATTGTATTTATAGTATGTATTTCTCTGGAGATTTTATTTTTTTTTTTTGAGACGGAGTCTTGCTCTGTTGCCCAGGCTCGAGTGCAGTGGCGTGATCTTGGCTCACTGCAAGCTCTGCCTCCCGAGTTCATGCCATTCTCCTGCCTCAGCCTCCCAAGTAGCTGGGACTACAGGCACCCGTGGGCCCAGCTAATTTTTGTATATTTTAGTAGAGATAGGGTTTCACCATGTTAGCCAGGATGGCCTCGATCTCCTGACCTCTTGATCCACCCGCCTCGTTCTCCCAAAGTGCTGGGATTGCAGGCATTAGCCCCATGCCCAACCTCTCTGGAGATTTTATATCCATATCCTGTAACTTTAAAGAAATTATTTAAGTTGGTATTCACCTTTCTCTAGTGCACCTTGAGCAGCTTAATAATCAACCTTCTGAATTCCTTTTCTGGCAGTACAGAGATTTCTTCTTGGTTTGAATCCATTGCTGCTGAGCTAGTGTGATGTTTTGGGGGTGTTAAACAACCTTGTTTTGTCATATTACCAAAATTGCTTTTCTGGTTATTTCTAATTTGAGTAGACTATGTCAAAGGGAAGATCTGGTGCTCAAAGGCTGCTGTTCAGATTCTTTTGTCCCGCAGGGTGCTCCCATGATGTGGTGCTATCCCTCTTCCCCTAGGAATGTGGCTTCCTGAGAGCTGAACTGCAGTGATTGGTATATATTTTCTGAAGCTAGACACCCAGCAGAGCTCCAGAGCTCCAGGCTGGTACTGGGGAGTGTCTGCAAAAAGTCCTGTGTTGTAATCTGTCTTTAGTTCTCCCAGCAGTGAATACCAGTACCTGCTCCAGTGGAGGTAATGGGGAGTGAAGTGGACTCCATGAGGTTCCTTGGTTGTATTTTTGTTTAGTGTGCTAGTTTTGTGTTGGTTGGCCTCCAGCCAGGTGGTGGTGCTCTCAAGACAGCATTAGCTGTGGCAGTAAAGGGAGGAAAATCCTTGCCCTAGGGTCGCCTGGATAAGTATTCTGATTTCTCAGGTGGTGGGCAGAGCCATAGAGATCACAAGAGTTTATATCCTTTGTCTATGACTACGAGGGCACATAGAGAAAGACCATCCGGTTGGGGCAGAGTTAGATATGTCTGAGTTCAGATACTCCTTAAGTGCAAGACTCTACTTGCTACAGCTGCTGTGGAGGATGGGGATGTGGTTGTCAGGCCAATGGAGTTATCTTCCTGAGGGTATTATGGCTTCCCCTACTGTGTCATGAAGGTTGCCAAGGAAGCAGGGAAAAATCCAGCAGTTACAGACCTCACCCAGCTCCTACACAGCCCAACTCCTATTGTGCCCTCCACTCCAACAGCACTGAGTTTATTTCCAAGCAGTGGGTGAGCAGGGATGAAAACTTGCCCCATGCTACAAGCCTCCCCACTGAGAAAGGAAGCAAGGCTTTCAGGTTTGATGCCTCCCCACCTGCCAAGGCTTCTGTGCTCATGTCTGCACTTCTAGTTTTCCCCTTCCCCCAGTTTCTTTCAAGGAAACTTCACATTCAGTTGAAACTATTGCAAAGTTCTTCTGGAGCTTTTCTTCTCCCCGTGTTATTTCCCCAATTTTATTGGCAGCCCTCCACAAGGACCCCTGTGAGACAAATTCAGAAATGCCTGCTTCCTCTACCCCTGTATTTTGTTTAGGTCCTTAAATTCATCGCAGCTCTAGGTAAAGTCAAATCCTTCTCCTGTGATCTGGAC
>NW_016811317.1:47859-58342 GCF_001698545.2 Rhinopithecus bieti
TCGTTCAACCATTATGGAAAACAGTATGGCAATTCCTCAAGGATCTAGAACTAGATGTACCATATGACCCAGCCATCCCACTACTGGGTATATACCCAAAGGATTATAAATCATGCTGCTATAAAGACACATGCACATGTATGTTGACTGCAGCACTATTCACAATAGCAAAGACTTGGAATCAACCCAAATGTCCATCAGTGACAGACTGGATGAAGAAAATGTGGCACATATACACCATGGAATACTATGCAGCCATAAAAAAGGATGAGTTCATGTCCTTTGTAGGGACATGAATGTCGCTGGAAACCATCATTCCCAGCAAACTATTGGAAGAACAGAAAACCAAACACTGCATGTTCTCACCCACAGGTGGGAATTGAACGAGATCACTTGGACACAAGAAGGGACACCGGGGCCTATTGTGGGGATGGAGGAGGGGAGAGGGATAGCATTAGGAGGTATACCTAATGTAAATGATGAGTTAATGGGTGCAGCACACCAACATGGCACATGTATACATACATAACAAACCTGCACGTTGTGCACATGTACCCTAGAACTTAAAGTATAATAATCTAAAAAAATAAAAAAAAATATTTGTAAAGTATCCATCTGCCAAGGGATTAATAAACAGAATATATAGAAATCTCAAACTACTCTATAGAAGTAAATCTAGTAATCTGATCCAAAAATGAGCAAATAATGGGAATAGATATTTCTGAAAAGAAGACATACAAATAGCAAATAGGCATATGAAAAAGGGCTCTGATTATAAGAGATATGCAAATAAAAACTACAATAAGATATTATCTCATCACGATTAAAATAACTTTATCTGAAAACCAGGCAATAACAAATTCTGATGAGGATTTGGGGAAAATGGAACCCTTGTACACTGTTGGTGGGTATATAAATTAGTACAGCCACTATGGAGAATAATTTGGAGATTCCTCAAAAAAAAAAAAAAAAAAAAAATAGAGCTACCATGTGATCCAGTAAGCCTACTGCTGGGTGTATATTCATAATAAAGGACATCAGTATATCAGAGATATCTGCACTCCCATGTTTGTTGCAGCACTGTTCACAATAGCCAAGATTTGAAAGCAACATAAGTGCCCCTCAGCAGATGAATGAATAAAGCAAATGTGGAACACATACAAAGTGGAGTACTATTCATGCATAAAAAAGAATAAGATCTTTTCATCTGCAACAACAGGGATGGAACTACAGATTCTTATGTTAAGTGAAACAAGCTGAGCACAGAAAGATAAACATCACAGGTCCTCACTTATTTGTGACATCTAAAAATCAAAACAATTTAACCCTTGGAGATAGAGAATAGAAGAATAGTTACCAGAGACTGAGAAGGGTAGTTGGAGGTTCCAGAGGGAGGAGGGGATGGCTGATGGACACAGAAACTAGTTGGAAACAATGAATAAAGCCTGGTATTTGATAGCACGAACTGGGTGGCTATAGTTAATTATAATTTAATTGTATTTTTTTTTTTTTTTTTTTTTTTTTTTTGAGACGGAGTCTCATTCCACTGCCCAGGCTGGAGTGCAGTGGCTCTATCTTGGCTTATGCGACCTCTGCCTCCTAGATTCAGGCAATTCTCCTGCCTCAACCTCCCAAGTAGCTGGGATTACAGGTGCATACCACCATGCTTGGCTAATTTTTGTATTTTTTAGTAGAGACGGGGTTTCACCCCGTTAGCGAGGCTGGTCTCGAACTCCTGACCTCAAGTTATTCACCTTCCTCAAACTCCGAAAGTACTGAGATTACAGGCATGAGCCACTGCTTCCGGCCTAATTGTATATTTTAATATAACCCAAAATGTATTATTAGATTGTAACACAAAGGAAAAAAGCTTGGGAGAATAGATAACTCATTTTCATGATGTGATTAGTATGTATTGCATGCTTGTATCAACATATCCCTTGTGTCCCACAAATAAATATACCTATGACTCCACAAAATTAAAATTAAAAAAATTATTATTTACAGAATTCAACAGAGTCCCCAAGTAAGTAATTTTCAAACTTCTGGACTCTGTAAATGTGAAGTACATTTTACATCTGACCTTTACATTTTACACACACATATAGAACTGAAACAAAAAATTTATACTTACCCATTTCCTCTCTGCTGTATTGTGATATTTCATTTTATTCCATTCTATTGTATTAAAATGCTCATCTTGAGCTAGACAGTTATTTTAAGCCTATGACTGGGCTGCAAACCACAAAACTCTGGCTTTACGGTCTGCTGGTGGCAACTGGATAGAGTAGGCTCTGAATTCTTCATCTCACTTTGATCAGAACTGTTTTTCTTTAAGACTTCAGGGTTCCAGGTAAGGTATTGTTTAAACATCAAGTACCAATAGTAAAAGAGAAAAAATATCACTAGACTCCAACCCCCTTGAAAGCTGCTGAAGGCCAGGGACGTAGAGTCAGTCTTCACCATTTTCTGGTTGACTAAATCCTGCATATGTGTTTTGTACCTTGTGCTTTGTGTAAGGTATATGTATGTTTTGTCTTCCTTGATCCTAAGGTTACAGCAAACTATTTAAGTAGATATTATCATTTTTGTTTTTTTGATGAGGAAAATGATGTTTGGAATGTTGAAATGACTTTTCCAAGGTCACACAGCAAAACTAGTACTGGAGTCCAGAATTCCTAACCCACATCTGTGCTACAGTGCATACTTACATAACTGTGGCTTGTGGTAGTATAAAGTGTGTGCGCTTTAAGAGTAATTTAAATTATGGTTAAATCCTGGTTTAGGTTTCTACCTGGGGGAGCTTGGAAATATCACCTTATCTAACTGAATCTCAGTTTGCATATCTATAAAATAGTTAACAATATTTACTTCACATGAATTTTTGTGGATATTAATATGGCAATGCATGTAAAGCATCTAGTACATAATAAGAGTATAGTAGGTGCTTAATGATTGCCAACAGATATTGGTTTATTAGGACTTTTGCCAATATATGACATATAAATTATGCCCAAACTGAAACGAGAGTGGAAGGAAGCCCAGGTGATACAATCCATAGAAGTAAAATTTCCAGGGTGCAGAGCAAAGTAGAGGAGGGCAGAGTAGATATAGGAGAACCAATGGAGAATAGTCAGCACAACTTGGGTGCATGCTCTTTTTGTCTTGAAACTTCTGATCCATTTCCCTAACGGTCTCAAAATAATGGAGAGCAGAGACTGTACAAATAAAAAAGATGATTGCAAGAACAGAGGCTTTGAAGACTTCAACTGTTCTTCCCTCATGGTATTAATCTTCAATCTATTATTCAAACCTGAGTTTTTGTTCAATCTTAATGGAATCCATAGCTCTGTCTCACAAATCCACCAATTTATCTCCATTCTCTGAAAACTGACTGGTCAAAGCCACCAACATTACCACTGCTTCCTATTGATCAACCTGCTTCCAGTCTCCTTCCAATGCAACCTTCATCTTGTTACCAAGGAGAACTACAAAAATGCTAATTTTTTAAATTCATTTAAGTATTTAACACTCTCAGTGGCTCCTCTTACTCACAGTAAAGTCCAAATACTTATCATCTATTAAAGACATGCACTCTTGAGCCAACCTCCTTAGTTCAGATTCTAACTTCACCACTCTTTATCTGTGAGACCTCTAGTAAATTACTTAGCCACTCTGAGAATTAATTTTCTTATCTGTAAAACAGAAGCAATGACAGTATCTATCTCAAAGGGTTGCTATGAAAACTAAGTGAACTGATAAGTAGATATTAGCTACTAATTTTTGTATTCTTAGCCCATGCTTCAGCCAAGTTAAACCGCTTTATGTTTCAAATACATGCTCCATTTTCTTCCTTGATTTTGTTACTGTTGTTTTCTCTGCCTGTAATGTTCTTTCCTATATTTACATTTGTCAAAACCCTACTCACCCATTAAAACCCAACTCAGCCAGGCGTGGTGGCTCATGCCTGTAATTCCAGCACTTTGGAAGGCTGAGGTGGGTGGATCATGAGTTCAGGAGTTCAATACCAGCTTGGCCAAGATGGTGAAACCCCGTCTCTACGAAAATTACAAAAATTAGCTGGGCGTGGTGGCACATGTCTGTAATCCCAGCTACTCGGGAGGCTGAGGCAGAGAATTGCTTAAAACAGGGAGGCAGAGGTTGCAGTGAGACAAGATCATGCCACTGCTCTCCAGCCTGGGCAACAGAGTGAGAATCCATCAAAAACAAACAAACAAACAAACAAACAAAAAACCACTCAAATGACATCTCCACTCAAAAGACTTTTGTGACCACCAATGTCTCTATTATCACTTACTTCTCTGTAATATCATTGTCGTGTCCAAGTTTTATATTTTCTGATAGATTATGAGTGCCAAGGGCCAGAAGTCGTGTTTGGTTTGTGTCTGTGTTTCATGTAACACAACATAATGTTGACATAGAGTTAGATTTTCTGTGAATTCTTGTTGAATATATGAAGGGTTGAATGAATAAATTCGATGTTTTATTTGACTCTGTCCATCTAGGCAGCAGTAGTTATATGAATAAGCCAAACTCTGGTGTTGGTCACCTTCAGGCCCAATGGCACTGTGCCCCCGACCCCAACTTAAACCTAGATCTTGCAAACGGTAGGTCTCTTTTGGTACTCAACTACCACAGACAGTCTTTCTGTGCTTCCACTAACTCCTTGTGTGCCTTTATTCTATAGCACAGGGAATGAGAGCACGGGCTTTGGAGCCAAAGTGCTAGGATTTACTAGCTTTTACTTATGACCTTGGGCAAGTTACTCACCCCTTCTATGCCTCTGATTTTTTTCTCATCTGTAAAATTAGGATGATAATAATAATAGTATCTGTTGTATGGGATTGATATGAGGACAAAATAATATGACCTACCTAAAGTTCTCAGAACATCACCAGGCACATGATAGATCTCAATAAATACTAGCCACTGTTACTACTATCTTATTTAACATACTTTCTTCAGCTTCCTGGATTCCATATGCCAACTCTCTAGCTGGTACTTCTCCTAGGACCTCAGGCAATGTGCACCTTCATTATTAGCCAATACAAGACTGGCCATTAATCCAAGTGCAGGAAAGGAAGAAGTCTGTTACTTCCTATGAACTTCAGAGATGGGATGGGCTAGGGTGCTGAGCAGTTATAGCCCTAAATTAAAACAAAAAACTCCCAAGATTTATGAACTGCAGTTATTTTTTGGACAAAATAACATTTATTTGGCTCTCACAAGGTTCTCATACACAAATATTTCAAACCTACAAGAGTGCTAATCTAAAAGAGAGGAGACCTGATTCTAGTCCTGACACTGACACTGATTCTCAGAATAAACTTGAACAAAGCATTTTCTTACTTTGGTTTCATCTTTTTTATACAACAAGGGCACTGATTAGATGGTCTCTAAGGGCCTCTATCTCTGGGAGATTGTGATTCTGTGAGTCTGCTCCTCCCACACAGAGATGCTGGAGAAGCAATAGAGATTTCTGTTTATCATCCAGGAAGAGTTTATCCTTTTCACAATACCAAGGCATAATATTTGATTCCGTAGTAGGTCAGGTGTAGTACTCAACAAGAAAGAATTCAGTCTTTAGAGTAAGACCCATGAAGGAAATAAAAAGTAAGATTCTTTCTGGAAGAAATGGAGCAAATGCCTGTGGAACCTGTCACAGTTTATTTGGGCTACTAAAACAAAATACCATAGACTAGATGATTTTAAACCACAAAATTTGTTTATTACAGTTCTGCTGGCTGTCAAGTCCCAGATAAGAGCACCAGAAGATGTGATGCTTGGCGAGGGCCCACTTCATTGTCTTTTTGCTGTGTCCTCCCATAGTGTGTGAGGTGAGCTAGCTCTCTGGAGTTCCTTTTTATATGGACACTGATTCAAATCATGAGAGCTCATGAATTTCATATGGAAGCTAATCCAAATCATGAGAGCTCAAAACATTTAAACTACAGAATTCCAGTTCTAGAACTCCAAACTTTATGTTCTTATCATAAGCAAAATACATTCATTCCATTCCAATAACTCCAAAAGTCTTAACTCATTTCAGCATCAAATCAAACGTCTAAAGTTTAAGGTTTCATCTAAATATTATCTAAATCAGATATGTGTGAGATTCAAGGCATGATTTGTATTGAGGCAAATGGTCCTCCAGATGTTAGTCTGTGGAATCAAACAAAACATGTGCTTTCAAAATACAGTGGTAGAGAAGGCACAGGACAGATATTCCATTCCAAAAATGAGAACTGGAAAAGAAGGAATGAGTGAAAGTTGCCAAATGAGTCCAAAATTTAGCATGACAAGTAATGTTAAATCTTAAGACTCAAGAATAATCTTCATTGACTCAATGTGCTGCCCTCCATGCCCACAAGGGTGGACATTCCACCTTTTGGAAACACTGGAGTGAAGATCCCACATCTACAGATTTGGGCAGTCTTACCCACATGGCCTTACTAGATGCAGTCCATTCTATAGCTCTTGCAGGCTTGAATCTCATGCCTGTGGCTCTCCCAGGCTGGAATCAAACAGCACTGACTATACTAGTCTGGATTCTTGGAGGCAGCCCCACTCCGTGGCTCCACTGGGCCTTACCCTGGTGTGGGTTCTCTCTGGTGGCCTGAACCCCATAATGGTTTCCTACATGAGCTCCACAGCTCTCTGGGGGCATCCTTTAAAATCTACGTGGAGGCAGCCATGACTACAGCTTTGCGGGGCACAGTGCATGCTTCTCTGAAACCTGTCAGAACTGCACCTAAGGCAGCTGGGGAGCACAGTGATGGTGTGTGAGGTGTGAAGTCCATGATATGAGGTAGAGCCAGACATCAGTGGTCTCTCCTTTAAAATTGTCTACCTTCCACCCAGGCTCTTGAACTCTGGATCTGCGATGGGAAAGGCAGTCCAAGTGATCTTCAAAATATCTTTAGGGCCGAATGTGGTGGCTCGTGACTGTAATCCCAGCATTTTGAGAGGCTGAGCTAGGTGGATTATTAGAACCCATGAGTTCAAGAGCAGCCTTGACAACATGGTCAAACCCCATCTCTACAAAAATTAGCTGGGTGTAGTGGTGTGTGCCTGTAGTTCTAGCTAATCAGAAGAAATGAGGTGGGAGGATTGACTGAGCCTGGAGGTTGAGTCTGCAGTGAGCCATGATGGTGTCACCGCATTCCAACCTAAGCAACAGAGTGAGACCTTTTCAAAAAAACCTTTAGGATTATTCTCCATTGTCTTTGACTATAGACTCTGTCTTCTCTTTAGGTGGCTGACTAATCTCCCCATTGTCTTAATGAATAGCTCCTAACTTCAGTTGAGAGGGCTGATCCATACTAATCTCATTATCAAATTTGGCCACATACTTAATGTTCTCTCCCAAACAGAATTTCTAACAGACTATATATATACACACATATATATATACACACACACATATATATTTATATATAGAGATATATGCACGATATATATAGTATATTATATATATTATAATCTGGATAGGCTACCAATTTTTCAAAATTTTAAATTCTGCTTTTCTTCTGCTCAGTGTTTCCATCTTTAAGTCATGTTTCTCTTCTCACATTTTGCTATAAGCAGCTAAGGGAGACCAGGCTACTCCTCCATCATTTTGTTAGATACTACCTCAGTCAAATATCCAATTTCATTGCTCACAAGTTCTACATCCTGCAAAATACTAGGACCTAAACATAATTCAGACAAATTCTTTACCATTTCCTCCATTGTTCAATAACTTGTTACTCATTTCCATCTGAGACCTCTTCAGAATAGAATGGGTTGATGCTCTCCCCATGATAATGAGTGAGTTTTCACTCTGTTAGTTCACACAAGATCTGGTGGATTAAAAGAGTCTGGCACCTACTCCCCTCTCTGTTGTTCCATCACTTGTCATGTGACACACCTGTTCCCCACTTGACTTCTGCCAGGAGTAAAAGCTTCCTGAGGCCCTCATTACAAGCAAATGCTGGTGCCATGCTTACTATACAGTCTGTAGAATGGTGAGCTAAATAAACCTCTTTTCTTTACAAGTTACCCAGCCTCAGATGTTTCTTTTTAGCAATACAAAACAGACTAACACAACAACCACTTAGATATTCTCTACAAAAATTGAGACTTTATTTACAGCTCTCCTCCTCTTCTCTCAGGCTCTCATCAGAATCACCCTTAACAGTATATTCAAAGCAGTGTAAGCTTATTCTAGCATGCATCGCTATCCATTACTCAACCTCTATTCAATGCCCAGTTCCAAAGCCACTTCCACGTTTTTAGAGATTTGTTATAGCAGTAGTCTATTATTGGTACCAATTTTCTGTTTTAGTCCATTTGGGCTACTATGACAAAATACTGTGGACTGGGTGGCTTGTAAAGAACAGAAACCGATGTCTTAGAATGTAGGAGGCTTGGAAGTTCAAGGTCAAAGCATCAGAAGATTTAGTATCCAGTGAGAATACATTTAGTAATCCATGGAAGGCCACCTTTTTGTTGTGTTCTCACATGGCAGAAAGGAAAGCTAGTACTCTGGGGTCTTTTTCATAAGGACACTAATCTTATTCATAAAGGTTTTGCTTTTATTATCTAATCACTTCACAAAGGCCCCCACCTCCAAATGCCATCACCTTGGGGGTTAGAATTTCAACATACAAATTTTGGAGGGACACATTCAGATCATAGCAGAACCCAAGAGGTAGGAAGACCATAACCCAACCTCTGTCTATACACATGGGTCCCATTTTGGGCAGATGTGAAAGAAAATCTGAGTGATTTGTTGTGATTCATCCGAGCTGGTACAGTTATGGCAGGGCTGAGACTCAAGTCAGATTTCTGGGCAGGGTGCCTACGAGGACAAACCTAACAACATTTACATATGCTCTGATTTTCACAGATGCAGACTTTTCTACATTATAGACAAGATATATTGGAGATAATGAATACTCAGAATATTTAGAGTCCCAGACCAGCGATCCAGGTACACTGAAGCACAGCCCTGCCTCAACCAGGAGATACCTTACTCCACCAGAGCCCTACACACAGACATAGAAGAAGGAAGAAAATGACAAATAGAAGAACAGAGAAGTTTCCTGAATTCAGAACATTGGACTGTCACCATTAGAGTTTTTAAAATTAGAAAACTGATTATCAAGTGTTGTTAGGAATTGGAACAACTATAACTCTAACACATTGCTGATGGGAATGTAAACACTTAAGAAAACAGTTTGCCATTTTTTAATAAGTTAAACATATGCCTACCACAGTATCTAGCCTTTCCACTGCTAGGTATTTAATCAAGAGACATACAAGCATATGACCATGCAAAGACTTGTACGTAAATGTACACAGCAGTTGTAGTAGCCAACAACTGGAAGTAAATGTTTCCAGTTGAGTGGATAAAGAAACTGTGGACAATCCATACAATGAAAGATTACTTGACAATTAAAATGAATGAACTATTTATATAAACCACAACATAGATTAATCTCAAAATAATTTTGCTGACTGAATGAAGCTGGGTAAAAAAGTACATACTATGATGATTCAGTTGATATAAAATTTTAGAAAATGCAAAAATTTGTAATAATAGGAAGCATATTAGTAGTTGCCTGGGGACAAGTATGGGATGAGAAATGAGGCTGGGGGAAGGACAAGACAGAGGCATTACAAAGGAGTAGACTGCATTAATCATACCCATTTCCCCTTACAGATTAGCTTATGGTCCTACACTGAGT
The DNA here is from genome assembly GCF_001698545.2 of Rhinopithecus bieti. Lineage (NCBI taxonomy): Eukaryota > Metazoa > Chordata > Mammalia > Primates > Cercopithecidae > Rhinopithecus > Rhinopithecus bieti. Next base: position 57,612 of record NW_016811317.1, read on the forward strand.
AGCTATTAACTGGGAGGCCTCTACTTTAGTTTCACTTGAAGGCTAATCACGAAATGAATTAGAGGAAGATTAGAACTCCAGGCAGATTTTCAAAATAGAGCAATTATTCTTTTCAACCTCATTTCAGGGTGTTTGAGAGGAACCCATGAGTTCATGAATGGGAAAGATTTAGGGAAAAAGTCTGTGTACATGAGAAGTGTCAGAACATGCACAATTCTCTCCCAACCAGTCTCTTTTTTTTCCATATTCTACCATGGGAAACTTGCCACCTACTAATTGCCTCCCACACATCCTCCCTGGGTTCAAACTGCAGGGTTTCCCAATCCACTGTTAAATTACTCTGATTCATTGATTGACAAAATACAGCCAGGGAAACTAATTGTCCAACCTCTTCTCCTAGACAGCAACACAGCAACCTGTTATGCTCTTCTTTCTTTCTACTCATTTTATTTATCTCCTATTTGCGTATTGTGGTAAACAGCTACTTTCTAATCACTCTGCCGTATATGTGCTTATTCTGAATGCTTTATCACACCACCAACTGATGTCTTGTTAATACATCAGTTAGACAAACTTCAGAAATGCTCATCTCTGGGTAATGTGACAGGTGAAGAGTTAAAGACAACATGGCACAAGTATACATATGTAACAAACCTGCACGTTAGGCACATGTACCCTAGAACTTAAAGTATAATAATAATAATAATAATAATAATAATAATAAACTGCAA
>NW_016811317.1:60661-67734 GCF_001698545.2 Rhinopithecus bieti
CTATGAAAACAACTAACAGTGATGTGAGAGACAGTAAAATAGAGGACTGGGGATGAAACTTTATATTGGTTGCCCAGGGAAGCTTTACTCTGTGAAGGTAGCTATAAGCTGGCACCTATAGGATGAAAAGAAGCCAAGCATGCTAAGATATGGGGGAAGAGGATTCCAAGCATAGAAAACATCAAGAGCAAATGCTTTATCTTGAAAATAGAAGGGTAGAGAGACCTCTTTGACTGGAGCACAGTGAATGAGGGACAGAGTGGGATGAGACAAGTTTTGAGAAGTAGGCCACGTCCTAGAGGTGTTGGTAGGCCTTGGAAAGAACTTTGAATTTTATTTTGAATGCAGTAAGATACTTTGAAGTATTTTATACAAGAAAATTATATCTGTATTACAGTTGCTAGGTTCAAAATGTTTTCTAGGGAGGCTGTGGGCAAAGGTAAAAGCAGGAAGAAAGCCATTGCAGTAATCCAGATGAAAGATGGTGATGAAATAGATATAGAGAGAACTGGACTGATTTGAACTTTATATTCTTTTAATTTTTTATTTTTTTATTTCGTAGCTACATACTAGTTACATACATGTATAGGATACCTGAGATGTTTTGATACAGGCATTCAATACATAGTAATAACGTCATAGAGAATGGGGTATTTATTCTCTCTAGCATTTATCATTTGTGTTACAAACAATACAATTATACAATTGTAATTGTTTTAAAATGTACAATTAAATTATTATGGACAATCATCACCCTGTTGTGCTATCAAATACTAGTTCTTACTTATTCTTTGTAACTATGATTTTGTACTTGTTAACCATCCTTATCTCACCCCCAGTCTCCACTACCCTTCCCAGCCTCTGATAACCAACCTTCTGCTCTCTACGTCCACAATTTCAATTTATTTGATTTTAGATCCCACAAATAAATAAAACATGTGATGCTTTTCCTTCTGTGTCTGGTATATTTCACTTAACATAATGATCTCCAGTTCTATTCATATTGTTGCAAATGACTGGATCTCATCCTCTTTTATGGCTGAATAAGACTGCATCACGTATATGAACCACATTTCCTTTATGTATTCATCTGTTACTAGACACCTAGGTTGCTGCCGAATTTTAGCTATTGTAAACAGTGCTGCACAAATACAGATTGCAGATATCTCTTTAATATTTCTCTCTTTTGGGCATATGCCCAACAGTGGGATCACTGGATCATATGGTAGATTTATTTTAAGTTTTGTGAGGAAACTCCAAACTGTTCTCTATAGTGGTTGTGTTAATTTAGATTTCCACCAACAGTTCTACAAGGGCTCCCTTTTCTCCACATCCTCATCAGCATTTGTAATTGACTGTCTTTCAGATATATGCCATTTTAATTAGTGTGAAATAATATCTAATTGTCGTTTTGATTTGCATTTCTCTGATGATCAGTGATATTGAGCACCTTTTCATATGCCTCTTTGTCATTTGTATGTCTTCTTTTGTGAAATGTGTATTCAGATCTTTTGCCTATTTTGATAGAATTATTACATGTTTTCCTATAGAACTGTTTGAGTTCCTCATATATTTTGGTACTTATACATTTCTTGCTTGGTACTGCTATCACTGTTTTTCATTAGCTTTGGTATAACATGTTTCCATATAGTTCAAAGATATTTTTCAATTTACTTCTTAATTACTTAATTGACCTCCTGTTCATTTAGGAGCACATTGTTTAATTTCCATTTGTTTGCATAGTTTCCAAAATTTCTCTAGTTGTTGATTTCTAGCTTTATTCCGTGTGGTCAGAGAAGATGCTTGATAGTATTTCATTTTCTTTCTTTTTTTTTTCCTTTGAATATTCAAAATCTTCTTTTGTGACCTAACACACAGTCTATCCTTGAGAATAATCCACATGCTGAGGAAAAAAGTGTGTATTCTGCAGCTTTTGGATAAAGTGTTTTGTAAATATCTCTTAAGGTTCATTTGGTCTACAGTGCAGGTTAAGTTTAGTGTTTTTTTTTGTTGATTTTCTGTCTGGGAGACCTTTCCAATGCTGAAAGTGGGGTGTTGAAGTCTTCAGCTATTATTGAAGTGAGGTCTATCTCTCTCTTTGGCTCTGTTTATATTTGCTTTCTATATCTGGGTGTTTCAGTGTTTGGTGCATATATATTTACAATAGGTATATTTTCTTGCTGAATTAATCCCTTTATCATTATGTATTAACATTTTTGTTTTATCTTATACTATTTGCCTATAAATCTATTTGTCTGATATAAGTATAGTGACTCCTGTGCAATTTGGTTTCCATTTGCATGGAATATCTTTTTCCATCCTTTTACTTTCAGCCTATGTGTATGTTTACATTGGAAATATGTTTATTGTAGGCAGTAGATCATTGAGTCTTCCTTTTTCATCCATTTAGTGACTCCATGTATTTTATTAGACAGTTAATTTATTCACATTCAATGTTATTACTGATAAGTAGAGACTTACTCCTGCCACTTTGTCATAGTTTCTGGTTGTTTTGTGGTCTTCTTCTTTTCTTCCTTCTTGTTTTGCTTTAAGTGAAGGTGAATTTTTCTGGTATGATTTAATTTTGTGCTTGTTCTTTCTATATCCCTGATATTTCTTTTTGGTTTGAGGTTACCATGAGGCTTGCAAATACTATCTCATAATCAATTTTTTAAACTGATGATAACTGAAGAGTGATTGCAAAACAAACAAGCAAAAAAACTAACAACAAATTCTAGTCTTTAACTTCTTCCCCTACTTTTAACTTTTGATGTTCCTCTTTATGTCTTATTGTAGTGTGCAAGTCTTGAAAATTGTTATAGTGGTTGTTTTTATTAGTTCATCTTTTAGGTTTTCTACCTAAGGTAAGAGTAGAAGGAAGGTGGTGGAATAGAACACTCCACTTATTGTTCCTCTCCCCACCCCCCACATACAGAAGGACACCAAGTTCACAACTATCTACACAGAAAAAAGAAAAAAACTTCATAAGAATAAAAAATCAGGAGAGTACTCATAGTATGTACTGTTACCTTCATGTCATTGAAAGGGGCACTGAATAGATTTGAAAGAACAGTTCAGAATTGCCTATGCCCCCACTCCTACAACAACTGGCAGCAGTGGCATGGTGAGGAGAACCTCCCTGTGAGCTTGAAGAGGGAGAACACAGGAACTGTGAAGCATTGAACTCATTTATGTCCTGTTAGAGCAGAAAGAAAAACAGGGCCAAACTCAGCAGATACCTGCCCATGTAGGGCACATTTACACCAGCTCTAGCCAGGGGAGGAACTGTAGATCACAGAAGTCCAAACTTGAGATCTTCCAAAACCTCACCACCAAGGGCTACAGCATGCTATTACTTTATGTAAATTTGAAAGGCAGTCTAGGCCAAAAAGATTGCAACTCTTAGGCAAGTCCTAGTGCTGAATTACGCCCAGAGACAGTGGACTTAGGGAAGGGGGGACGTGTGACATACTAAGACACCAGTTGAGGCAGCCAAATGAGTGCTGGCGTCATCCTTTCCCTAAACTCAGGCTACACAGCTCAGGCTCCAAAAGAGACCTCCTTCTTTCTGCTTCAGAAGAGGAGAGGAAAAAGTGAGGAGAATTTCTTCTTGCATCTAGGATACCAGCTCAGCTACAACAGGATAGAACACCAGCCAGAGTTCTGAGGCCCCTGTTTCAGGCTTAGCTCCAAGATGACAATTCTAGGCACACCTAGTGCCAGAAGGGACCCTGCTCTTTTGAAGGCAAGGACCCAGTCTAGACAGCATTTATCACCTGCTAACTGAAGAGCCCTTGGGCCCTAAATAAACAGCAGTGATACCAATTGATATGGTGTAGCTGTATCCCCACCTAAACATTATCTTGAACTGTAATTTACATAATCTCCAGGTGTCATGGGAGAGACCCAGTGGGAGGTAATTAAATCATGGGAGCGGTTAACCTCCATGCTGTTTTCATGACAGTGAGTGAGTTTTCACAAGATCTGATGGTTTTATAAGAGGCTTCTCCCCTGCTTTATTCTGCACTTCCTGGATGCTGCCACGTGAAAACAGGACGTATTTTCTTCCCCTTCTTCCATGATTGTAAGTTTCATGAGGCCTTCCCAGCCATCCTGAACTGAGTCAATTAAACCCATTTTCTTTATACATTACCCAGTCTTGGGTATATCTTTATTAGCAGCATGAGAACAGACTAATACACCCAGGTACTACATCGAGGGCCTTGGGTGAGCCTCTGAGACTTGCTAGCTTCAGGTGAGACTCAGCACATTACCAGCTGTGGTAGATATGGGATGAAGCTCTTTCTGCATGAGAAAACAGAAAAGAAAAGGAGACTTTGTCTTTCACTTTATGTACCAGCACAGCCACAGAGTGTGTCAAGCACCAAGAAGACACTTCAGGTCCTTGATTCCAGGTCTTGGAATCTGAGGCCAGGCACCATTCATGAAAAGATGACCTAAGAGACCTTGGGAACATCGGCAACAGTCTAGCAGTACTCCCTGTGGCCTGGGGTGGTGATAGTTATGGAGTGAGGCTCCTCTGCCTTTGGAAAGGGGAGGAAAAAATGGGAAGGACTGAACCTTGTGGTTTGAGTGCCAGCACGGCTTCGATACAATAGAACATCAAGTAGACTCCTAAGGTTTTTGACTCTAGTCCCTGAGCACCATAAGGCACTTTTGGACACACCCAAGGCCTGGGGACCTGGCTGCCCTGGAGAGAAAAATCACAAGCTTGGCTGGTTTGGCTACTGGCTGATTGTAGAGGCCCAGAGCCTAGAGCTAACACAAGCAGTAGCCAGGAAGTGGTTATAGTAGGCCTTGGGTGAAACCCAGTGCTGTACTGGCTTCAGGTTTCACCCAGCGCAGTCACAGTGGTGGTGGTCACAGGGGTGCTTGTGTCACTCTACTCTCAGCTTTAGGTGACTCAGGAGAGAGAGAGAGAGAGAGAGAGAGAGAGAGAGAGAGAGAGAGAGAGAGAGAGAGAAACTCTGATCGAGAGAAAGTAAGGGAAGAAAACAAGAGTCTCTGCTTGGTAATCCAGATAATTCTATCAAACCTTGTGTAAGATCATCAACTCTATGAATCTGCAAGAAATTACACTGTTACTGGGTTAAGGGTGCCTTCTAAAGTGAATACAGCTTAGATCATAATACCGAAGTCCCTTCAAATATCTGAAAAGCCTTCTCAAGAAGTACAAAAAAGCCCAGACAGTGAAGACTACAAGAAATACTTAACTTCGATGCCTAGAAACCAAAGAATATCTACTAGCATCAATTCAAGAAAACATGACTTAACCAAATTAAACAAATAAGGCAAAAGGGACCAATTATGAAGAAACAGAGATATATAAACTTTCAGACAGAGAATTTGAAATAGCTGTGTTAAGCAAACTCAAAGAAATGTAAGATAACAAAGAGAAAGAATTCCGTATTCTATCTGATAAATCAAACAAAGAGATTGAAATAATTAAAAATAAACAAGCAGAAATTCTGAAGCTGAGAAATGCACTTGGCATACTGAAGAATGCATCAGAGCATTTTAATAGCAGAACTGATCAAGCAGAAGAAAGAATTAGTGAGCTTCAAAACAGCCTATTTGAAAATAAATAGTCAAAAAAGACAAAAGAAAAAACATGTGTGCTTACCCCATCTAGAAAATACCCTGAAAGGGGCAAATCTAACAGTTGATGGCCATAAAGAGGAAGCCGAGAAAAAGATAGGGGTAGAAAGTTTATTCAAAGGGATAACAGAGAATATCCCAAAGCTAGGAAAGGTTGTCAATGTTCAAATACAAGAATGTTATAGAATACTAAGCATATTTAACCTAAAGAAGACTATCTCAAGGCATTTAATAAACTTCCAAAGGTCAAGGATAAAGAATAGATCCTAAAAGTAGCAAAAAGAAAAAAAAAAATAGCATACAATGGAGCTCCAATACATCTGGCAGCACACTTCTCAGTGGAGATAGTACAGGCCAGGTGAGAGTGGCATGACATATTTAAAGTACTGAAGGAAAGAAACCTTTTATCCTAAAATAATATATCTGGTAAGAATATTATTTAAACATGAAAGAGAAATAAAGGCTTTCCCAGAAAAACAAAAGCTGAGGGGTTTTATCAATACTAGACCTACATGAAATGCTAAAAGAGTACTTCAATCAGAAAGAAAATGACATGAATGATCTCAAAGCAAAGCCATACAATGGATACACACACAAAAAAAATTAAATGCAACAAACAAAATCATACAACCAGAGAAAATCACCTTCACTAGAGGAAGATCAAAAGGAAAAAATAAGGAAGAGAAGACCAAAAAACTACCAGAAAACAAATAACAAAGTGGCAAGAATGAGTCCTTCTGTATCAATAATAACATTGAATGCAAATGGACTAAACTCTCAAATCGAAAGATATAGACTGAATGGATGAGAAAGCAATAACCACTGATCCCACAAGAAACACCTTTCACCTACAAAGACAAACATAGTCTGAAAATAAAGGGATGAGAATAGATATTTTATTTCAATGGGAACCAAAATAGAGCAAGAACTGCTATACTTAATATCAGAAAAAAATAGATTTCAAGACAAAAACTATAAGAAGAGACAAAGAAGGTCGCTATGATAAATGGGTCAATACTGCAAGAGTATATGACACTTTTAAATATATATGCACACAACACTGGAGCACCCAGATATATAAAGGAAATGTTAGAGCTAAAGAGAGAGATAGACTCCAATGCAATAATAAGTGGAGGTGAAGCATTTTCTCTGACAACAGTGAAATAAAATTAGATATTAATAAAAAGGGAAAATTTGGAAACTATACTGATACATGAAAATTAAACAATATACTCCCGAATGACCAGTGGATCAATGAAGAAAATAAGAATAAAATTGAAAATGTTTTTCAATCAATGTAGAAACAACATACCAAGAACAATAGAATACAGCAAAAGAATTACTAAAAGGGAAGACTATAGCTGTTAGTGCCTACATTGAAAAGAAGAAAAACTTCAAATGAAAAATCTAAATGTATCTTAAAGAACCAGAAAAGCAGAAGCTAACAAACATCA
>NW_016811317.1:68813-71498 GCF_001698545.2 Rhinopithecus bieti
CATGAAAAATGTTAAAAAGAAATTTAAAAAGTAGTTTTATTTACAACAACCACACATAACATTAAATACCAGCAAATAACCAAAGAAGTGAAAGATCTCTATATTGAAAACTATATAACACTAATGAAAGAAATTGAAGGAAACACCAAAAAATATTTCATGTTTGTGGATTGGAAGAATCAATATTGCTAAAATAGCTAAAATATCCATACTATACAAGCAATCTACAGATTCAACACAATCTCTATCAAAATCCCAAAGGGCTTCTTCAGAGAAATAGAGACAAAAAACAATCCTAATATTTATATAAAACCACAAAAGACCCAGAATAGCCAGGACAATCCTAAGCAAAAATAGTAACAACAACAACAACAACAACAACAACAAAAAACCCGAGGAATCATATTACCTGACTTAAAATTATACCACTGAGCTCTAGTAAGCAAAAGAGCATGGTACTGGCATAAAAACAGGCTCATAGACCAATGGCACAGAATAGAGAACCCAGAAACAAATCGACACACCTACAGTGAACTCATTTTCGACAAAGGTGAGGAAGACAGTCTCTTCAATAAATGGTGCTGGGAAAACCGGATGTCCATATGGAGGAGAATGAAACCATCACTTGCCATATGTAAAAGCAAAATTAAAATGGATTAAATAGATTACAGTCAGAGAGAGAGATTTGCTGATGCTGCTGACCTTGAAGATGGAGGAAGAAGCCACAAGCCAAATAATGCAGTGTTATTTTAAGATTCCTCGTTTTCAGTCCATGTTGGGCAAGATGGCCCAATAGAAAATGGTCCAGTCTTGCAGCTCCCAGAAGGACCAATGCAGAAGGGGGTGATTTCTACATTTCCAACTGAGATCAGGAGATTCCTTCATGTGCCTACACCTCCGGGGCCCTGGGTTTCAAGCACAAAACTGTGTTGCTGTTTTGGCAGACATCGAGCTAACTGGAGCAGTTTTTTCATACCCCAGTGGCACCTGGAACCCCAGAAAATAAAACTGTCCACTCTCCTTGAAAGGGGCTGAAGCCTGGGAGCCACGTTGTCTTACTCAGTGGGTCCCTATCCCACGGAGCCCAGCTAGAAGCACTGACTTGAAATTATTACTGCCAGCACAACAGTTGGAATTCAACCTGGGATGATCAATCTTGATCGGTGGAGGGGGTTCTGCCATTACTGAGGCTTGAGTACACTGTTTACCCCTGGCAGTGCTAAGGAGGCCGAGAGGTTTTAACTGGGCGGAAGTCATCACAGTGTAGAAAAGTTCCTATGGCCAGACTGCCTCTCTAGATTCCTCCTCACTGGGCAGGGCATTTCTGAAAGAAACGCAGCAGCCCCAGCCAGAGGTTTGTGGATACAACTCCCATCTCTCTGAGACAGAGCACCTGGGAGAAGGAGCAGCTTTGGGCACAACTTCAGCAGACTTAAACTTTTCTGCCTCGAAGCTCTGAAGACAGTAGCAGTTGATTCTGACAAGGAGGATTTTCCCAGCACAGCACTTGAGCTCTGCTGAAATACAGAAGGCTTCTTAGGGTGGACCCCTGACCACTGTCCCTCCTAGTTGGGAAACACCTCCCAACAGGACTTGACAGACACCTCATATAGGAGAGCTCCAGTTGGCATCAGGCTGATGCCCCTCTGGGATAAAACTTCCAGAGGAAGGAGCAGGCAGGAATGTTTGCTGTTTTGCAGCCTCCACTGGTGACACCCAGGCAAAAAAGTATCTGGAGTGGACCTCCAGCAAACTGCAGCAGACCTGCAAAACTGGGACTTGACTGTTAGAAGGAAGATTAACAAACAGAAAGCAATAACATTAACAAAAAGGACCCCCACACAGTAACTTCAGCCAAAGGTCATCAGCTTCAAAGATCAAAAGTAGATAAATCCATGAAAATGAGGAAAAACCAGCACAAAAGTGCTGAAAATTCCCAAACCCAGAATGCCTCTTCTCCTCCAAATGATCCCAACTCCTCTGCAGCAGAGCACAAAACTGGATGGAAAATGAGATTGACAAATTGACAGAAGGTGGGTGATAACAAAATACACTGAGCTAAAGGAACATGTTCTAACCCAACGCAAGGAAGCTAAGAACCTTGATAAAACATTACAGAAACTGCTAACTAGAATGACCAGTTTAAATAGGAGCATAAGCTGATGGAGCTGGAAAACACAGCACGAGAACTTCGTGAAGCATCTACAAGTATCAGTAGTCAAATCGATCAACTGGAAGAAAGGATATAGGAGACTGAAAATCAAGTAAGCCAAGATGGCCAAATAGGAACAGCTCCAGCCTCCAGCTCGCAGTGTGAGCAACAAAGAAGATGGGTGATTTCTGCATTTTCAACTGAGGTACCAGGTTCATCTCACTAGGGCATGTCAGACAGTCGATGCTAGTCCACGGGTGCAGCCCCACCAGCCAGAGCCGAAGCAAGGTGAGGCATCACCTCACCTGAGAAATGCAAGGGGGAAGGGAATTACTTTTCCTAGCCAAGGGAAATTGAGACACACAACACCTGGAATGCACCCTAATACTACACCTTACCAAGGGTCCTAGCATACGGCACACCAGGAGATTATATCCCACACCTGGCCCAGAGGGTCCCAGGTCCAAAGAATCTCCCTCATTGCTAGCACAGCAGTCTGAAATCTAACTGCAAGGCAACAGCAAGCCTGGAGG
>NW_016811318.1:0-375 GCF_001698545.2 Rhinopithecus bieti
TGGGGAGGGGGGAAGGGGAGGGATTGCACTGGGAGTTATACCTGATATAAATGAAGAGTTGATAGGTGCTGATGAGTTGATGGGTGCTGACGAGTTGATGGGTGCAGCACACCAACATGGCACAAGTATACATATGTAACAAACCTGCACGTTATGCACATGTACCCTAGAACTTAAAGTATAATAATAATAAAATAAAAGAAAAAGAAAAAGAAAAAAGAAAAGAAAAGTGCTCTGTGAGATACAGAAGCATAAGACAGTCCTTGCCCTTAAAACCTGACAAAATCATTCAAATAACAATATTGAAGTTCATAAAAGATCAATATGTATTTTCTTGAAAATAAAATTAAAAAATTAGACCCTACGGATGGGTGT
>NW_016811319.1:0-1370 GCF_001698545.2 Rhinopithecus bieti
GCAGTGCTAACAGGAAAGTTCACAGCATCAAATGCCTACGTCAAAATGTCTGAAAGAGCACAAATAGACACTCCAAGGTCACACCTCAAGGAACTAGAGAAACAAGAACAACCCAAACCCAAACCCAGCAGAAGACAAGAAATAACCAAGACCAGAGCAGGACTAAATGAAATTGAACAAAAAAAAAAAAAAAAAAAAAAAAAAAAAAAAAAAAAAAAAAAACCAAGACCAGAGCAGGAAAAAAAGAAATTAAAAAAAAAAAAAAAAAAAAAAAAATACAAAAGATAAACGAAACAAAAAGCTGGTTTTTTGAAAAGATAAACAAAATTGATAGACCATTAGTGAGACTAATGAAGAAAAGAAGGGAGAAGATCCAAACAAGCTCAATTAAAAATGAAATGGTAGATATTACAACTGATTACACAGAAATACAAGAGATTATTCAAGTCTGCTATGAACACCTTTACTCACGCAAACTAGAAAATCTAGAGGCGATAAATAAATTCCTGGAAATACATAGTCATCCTAGATTAAATCAGGAAGAAATAGAAACTCTGAACAGACCAATAACAAGTAAACAAATTGGAATGGTAATAAAGAAAAAAAAAAGTTGCCAACAGAAAAAGTCCAGGACCAGATGGATTCACAGCTGAATTTTATCAGACATTCAAAGAATTGATACCAATCTTACTGAAACTATTCCAAAAGATAAAGAAAGAGGAAATTCTCCCTAAATCATTCTATGAAGCCAGTATCATGCTAATTCTAAAACCAGGAAATGACATAACAGGTAAACTACAGACTAATATCCTGGATAAACATAGATGCAAAAATCCTCAAGAAGATACTAGTCAACCAAATCCAACAGCATAACAAAAAAATAATATACCATGATCAAGTGGGTTTCATATCAGGGAATCAGGGATGGCTTAACATACACAAGTCAATAAATGTGATACATCACATAAACAAAATTAAAAATAAAAATCATATGATCATCTCAATAGATGCAGAAAAAGCATTTGACAAAATCCAGCATCCTTATGATTAAAACCCTCAGCAAAACTGGCATAGAAGGGATACATCTGAAGGTAATAAAAGCCATCTATGACAAACCCATAGCCAACATTATGCTGAATAGGGAAAAGTTGAAATCTTCCCCCTGAGAACGGGAACAAGATAAAGATGCCCACTTTCACCACTTCTTCTTCTTCTCTCTCTCTTTTTTTTTTTTTTTTTTTTTTTTTTTTTTTTTTTGTTTTGTTATACTTTAAGTTCTAGGGTACATGTGCACAACGTGCAGGCTTAACACATGGGTATACATGTGCCATGGGTATACATGTGCCATGTTGGTTTGCTGCACCCATCAC
>NW_016811320.1:0-1365 GCF_001698545.2 Rhinopithecus bieti
GAATTCATCTCACAGAGTTAAAGCTTTCTTTTCCTTGAGCAGTTTGTTAGCACTCTTTTGTGGAATATGCATGGGATATTCGGGAGCAGATAGAGGCCAATGTTGAAAAAGAAATATCTACAGGTAAAAACAGGAGAGAAAGTTTCTGATAACTCCTTTGTGATATGTGCATTAATCTCATAGAAGTAAAGCTTTCCGTTGAGAGAGCAGTTTGGCCACACTGTTTTTGTGGTGTCTGAGAAGGGATATTCAGGAGCGCATAGACACCAATGGTGAAAAAAGAAATATCTTCAGGTAAAACTGGAGATAAGCTTTCAGAAAACTCCTTTGTGAGGAGTGCATTCATCTCATAGAGCTAAACGTTTCTGTTGAGGGATCACTTTGGTATCACTGTTTTTGTGGTGTCTGAGAAGAGATATTTGGGTGCACATTGAAGCCTATGGTGAGAAAGGAAATATCCTCATATAAAAACCAGAAAGAAGCATATTGAGAATCTGATTTTAATGAGTTAATTCATGTCACAGAGTTAGACAATTCTCTTCATGTATCAGATTGGTAGCACTCTTTTTGGGGAATCCGAGAAGGGATATTCTTGATCACATTAAAGCCTATGGTGACAACGGAAATAACCTCAGAAAAAAACAAAAGAAGCTGCCTGAGAACCTTTTGTGATGTGTGAATTTGTCTCACAGAGTTGCACCTTTCTATTCACGGAGGAGTTTCCTTATACTGTTTTTCATGGAATCTGCAAGGGGATATTTGGGAGTGCATTGAGTCCTAGGAAATATCTTCAGATAAAACCTAGAAAGAAGACTTCTGATAAAGAAGCTTTCTGTGAATTCATCTCACTGTGTTACATTGTTGTTTTCGTTGAGCAGTTTCCTATCACTCTTTCTGTGGAATCTGCAAAGGGATATTTGGGAGTGCATTGAGGCCTATGGTTAAAAAGGAAATAACCTCAGAAAAAATCTAGAAAGAAGCATTCTGTGAAACTGCTTTGTGATGTGTGAGTTACACTGTTCTATTTATAGGTAAGTTTGCTAACACTGTTTTCTTGGAATATCCAATGGGATATTTCAGAGCACATGGCAGCTTATGCTGACAAAGAAAATATCCTCATATAGAAACTAGAAAGAAGCTTTCTGAGAAACCGTTTTGTAATCTGTCACTTCATCTCAGAGAGTTACAGGATTATTTTCATGGAAAGATTGGTAGCACTGTTTTGGGGAATCTGAGAAGGGATATTTTGATCGCATTGAAGACTATGGTGACAAAGAAATATCCTCAGATAAAAGCTAGAAGGAAGCTTTATGAGAGAGTTCCTTGTGATGTTTCAATTCATCTCACATATTTACAAGTTTCTTT
>NW_016811321.1:0-2168 GCF_001698545.2 Rhinopithecus bieti
TGCCCCTTACTGAAGGGGTGAGGGCAGGAGTGGGGACTGTCACTTAATCAGGGGTGAGTGTGGGGTGGGGGGGTGGGCCCTGTCATTTACTTAGAGGGTGAAAGTCGGGTAGGGGCTGTCACTTACTGAGGACAACCACAATGATGATACTCGCCAGGCTCAGTAGTGCTACGATGATGGGGATCCCCACCTTTCTGAAGGTCTCCATGGGGGTACGGGGTTTGCGCAGGGGGCTGACATCTGTAGGAAGGTGGGAGGCAGAGGGGAAGAGCATACCGTCAGCACTTGGTGGTCCCTGAGCCAAACTCCACAGCCTGCCGCCCTCTGGCCGGTGACAGCAATGCCTTGAGGACAGTTTTGGTTAATGCTAGGGGGTTATTTCTGCAGACAAGGCTTAGCTTCATCAGCACATGGTTACCCTGCCTCTTCTCACTTATCCAGGCTCACCTATCATTCCTGAGTGTCCCTCAAAGGAGCCCCCAGGCCAGGCTGCCTCCCCTGTGTCTTGCCTGAGCCTGTCCCAGGACGTTTCTGGGTTTTGTCTGACTTTTGCCTGCCCGAGAGAGGCCTGAGCCCCTGGAGCATGTACCCATTCACTGTGCCACCATTTATCCTTTTCCTGACCTCCTGACTTAGCTTTTGATTAAACATTAAGCTTCAGGGAGGCAGGGGCCCCCAGCACAGTGCGTGCTTCGTAGAGGCTTAATAAACATTTGCGAATCAATGCATCTTCAATCCCACAAACAGCAAGTCCCCAGCCTGGTCCTTGTCTTTAAAGAGATTACCATCTGGGGGAAGAGGCAGACACAGATGCCAGTCCAGCCAGGTGGAAGATAATATATGTTATAATAGAGACATCTTCAAAGGTAAGCTGATGAAAGCCTCCTCAGCAGGTGGCACTTAAATGCAGGTCAGGAGGGAGGCACTGGCTCAGCTCAGTCAGAGGCATGGAGGGGGCCTGTAAGCTGCCTGGTGTGCCTGGCGTACCAGGGGAATAAAGGCAAGTTGGAAGGCAGGATGGGTGATGGCAGCTGTGGAGACTCTTGAACACTATGCTAAGGAATCTGGGTTTTATCCTGAAGGCAGTGAGGAACCGTTGAAAGTTTTTGAACAGTGGAGAGACAGGATCAAATTAATTTTAGAAAGATGGATCTAGTCAGGTGTGGTGGCTCACGCCTGTAATCCCAGCACTTTGGGAGGCCAAGGTGGGTGGATCGCCTGAGGTCAGCAGTTCAAGACCAGCCTGGCCAAGATGGTGAAACCCTGGCTCTACTAAACATACAAAAAGTAGCCAGGTGTGGTGGTGCATGTCTGTAATCCCAGCTACTTGGAAGGCTGAGGCAGGAGAATCGCTTGAACCCAGGAGGTGGAGGTTGCAGTGAGCCGAGATCGTGCCATTGTACTCCAGCCTGGGCGACAAGAGCAAGACTCCATCTCCAAAAACAAAAAGAAAAATGGATCTTTCATCAGAGAGGAGATGGATTGGAACAAAAGAGTCTGGGGTTAGGGAGACCAGGTAGGAGTTTATTACTGCCTAGAACAGAGGTGATAATAACTACATTGTCAATTGCACATCATTATCCAAGAAGAAGGAACTTGGCAAAGGGAAAACGTAGGCAAAATTAGTATCAGTAAGTATCAGAGACACATTCTTTTAAGTCCCCCCTCCTGTGGGAAATAAGCTGGGGGGGTGCCATGGGGACTTCTCCCCTGGGGGAGCTGTGGCAAGAATTCTGGAAACCCTGGAAAGCAACGGACCAGCTCTCCTGCCCTCACCTCCACATGGCTGGCTCCCTCTCCTCCTCCCAGTCTTTCTTCACTGTCACCTTCACAGTGAGGCCTACCTGGATCTCCCTATTTAAAATGCAGCCTTTCAACCTTTCCTATCCTCCTTTCTTGCTTTCTTTTCTTCCAAAGCATGCATCACCTCTAACATATGCTGTATTTGACATATTTTCTGTCTCCTCCCACCCTTCCATGAAATGAAGACTCGTTGAAGACAGAACTTGTCTGTTTTGTTCACTGCTGAATCCCTGGTACCTAGAACAGTGCTTGGTCCATAGCAATTGCTCAACAAATATTTGTCACATGAACATGAATTGTTCTTGGCTCTGTTCTCTTAAGCACATCCCTTCTACTACCTACTTCTTTTCTTTTCTTTTTTCTTA
>NW_016811322.1:0-8252 GCF_001698545.2 Rhinopithecus bieti
AGTGTGGTGGTGTGTGCCTATAATCCCAGTTACTCGGGAGGCTGAGGTAGGAGAATCATTTGAACCCGGGAGGTTAATATGGAATAACCCGCGTGTTAATATGGAATAGGGTTTCTACAAGGCTGCTTAAAGAATGTTCCCATCCTCTGAGAACTGAAGGGAGTTCCAAATAGGCAGTTTGTGACTGATGATGAGCATGATGAGCATGTTTATATAACAGCCGGCAGAAGAGTTGGTCACACCCACACATTTTACATTCACATAAAGGTAAATATATGGCTGGGCGTGCAGGCTCATACCTGTAGTCTCAGCACTTTGGGAGGTCAAGGCGGGTGGATAATTTGAGGTCAGGAGTTTGAGACCAGTCTGGCCAACATGGTGAAACTCCATCTCTACTAAAACACAAAAATTAGCCAGGCATGGTGGTGCATGACTGTAGTCCCAGCTACTCAGGAGGCTGAGGTAGGAGAACAGCTTGAACCCGGGAGGTGGAGATTGCAGTGAGCCAAGATCGCGCCACTGCACTCCAGCCTAGGCCACAGAGACTCCATCTCAAAAATAAGTAAATGTAGCTGGGCATGGTGGCTTGTACCTAGCTACTTAAGAGGCTGAGGCAGGAGGATTGCTTGAGGTCAGGATTTAGAGACCAGCCTGGGAAACACAGGGATACTCTGTCTCTAAAAAAATTTTTACAGTACCACCACCATGCCTGGCTAATTTTTTTTTGTATTTTTAGTAGAGATGGGGTCTCACCATGTTAGCCAGGCTGGTCTCAAACTCCTCACCTCAGGTGATCCACCCGCCTCAGCCTCCCAAAGTGCTGGGATTATAGGTGTGAGCCACTGTGCCCAGCCAATAACTTGCATTTCTAACAATTCCCAGGTTGTGCTGTTTGGGGAACCCTATTTTAAGAAACATCTCCCTATAACCTGATAGGTTATTTCCCCTAAGACCCAGATGAGTAAAAATTCATATACATTCAATGAAATTCCAGAAGTTACCTTCAAACTTTGCTACTCACTGACTATCATGAAGATATTGGAAAAAAAGGAAAAAAACAAAAAACAACCTTGCAACTCAACAAGGGATTTGTTATTATCACATTTGAGAGAAATTCAGAATCTCAGGCCTGAACCCAGGGCTGCTAAATTAGGATCTGCAGTTTCTCACAATCTTCAGGTGATTTATATGGTCATTAAAGTTTGAAAAGCTGCCTTGAAACAGTCCTTCCTAAAACTGAAGTGGAGGAGAAGCAAAAATCATCTGGTAAATTGTTCAAAGTAATCTCAAATGCAACCCAAATTTACAGAATCCCAGATAAAGCTCAGTAATCTGTATTTTTATCCTTCTCCCCAAATAATTCTGATGTGCAGGCAAGTTTGAAAACCACTGCTTTAAAGAAAATGGATACTCTCTTTACAAAGTAGAAAGTAGGGTTTTGGAAACTCATGCAAGGGAAGCAAAAAGATGCCTCAGGAGGCAACAATTACAGCAGGATTGACGCAAAAGGAAGCCGAAGCTTAACCAAAGACATTAATATGTGCCTACAAAAGAAAATGCTAAGGAAGTCAAGTGGTCTGCATGAATTCTGAAGACAAATGGAGAAGAAAGAACAAAATTTGTCAATGCATTTCCAGCACAGTCTAGGTTAAGGGAGTGACTTTCGTGACTGAATGACACAGACTCTAGGCCACCTGGTCGGTTATTACCTTAATGGAGGAATTATATTACCATGTGCAGGTACTTTAATTAGAATGACCTGGCAGTTACTGAGGCAAAATTTTCTGCTCCTTTGTATCCTGCAACACAAGAAGGATCTACATGGATGTTCTCCTCTCTGAACTGTTTGCATGAACTGGTCAACGGCACTCATCATGCCTCGGTTTTAAAATCTGCACTGTGGTCATAATCTTATTTAATAAATTTCTCATATTTTTAATAAAAAGTTTGCCTGTATATTTTAGACAGAAATTACCTTTGCTGAAATTCTGAGAAATCCTAGACAGTTTTCAAGGCCGGGCTTAAATGTCACCTCTACTACCCTTCGCTGTGCCTCCTGGCACTGTGCTTCTGACACTCTGTACGGTCCCCCATGACAGCTTGAGCACGATTATATTACAGGCAATTACTCATGCCCCCCTGGCTCATTTGTTGACTCCTTTAGAGCACAGATCATGTTTTATTTATTGTAGCAACTAAAACAATATGTGTTCAACCAATGACACCCATAAACAAAACTACCTGCTGAGGGCAGAGATGCAGGGGTAAAGTCATGCCAAAATTAAATCTCAGAAACCATCGTAGATTTTTCAGAGTTGACCAATACATTTATTGTATTAATTCTAAAAAAAATGCTTACAATGTTTTCAGACTTCTAGACTTCAAAAGACAATTCTCCATATAATGTGTTTTTCTAGAAGGAAAAAATGTAACACTGTCCCCTTATTCCCTTATTTCTTTCTTTTTTTTTTTTTTTTTGAGACAGAGTCTCGCTCTGTCGCCCAGGCTGCAGTGCAGTAGCGCAATCTCGGACCACTGCAAGCTCCGCCTCCCAGGTTCACGCCACTCTCCTGCCTCAGCCTCTGGAGTAGCTAGGACTACAGGTGCCTGTCACCACGCCCAGCTAATTTTTTGTATTTTTAGTGGAGACAGGGTTTCACTGTGTTAGTCTCGATCTCCTGACCTCATGATCCACCCGCCTCAGCCTCCCAACGTGCTGGGATTACAGGCATGAGCCACCACACCCAGGCCCATTGTCCCCTTATTTCTAATTGGTATCTGAGAAAAAGAGGCCTCACTCAGTATTGGTATAGAGAAGGGGGAAGTTCATTTCCAGCAGAAGTTAATACTCCAGAACTAATAAAATCTAATTATTTAATCTGCTATTACATATCTATAAACCATGAATGGCATATCAAGAAGAAATAATCTATGACGCATTTAAAGCTTTTTAAAATGATGAAACGTATTTGTCAAATATAACAAGGATTCACCTTCTGATGTAGAATAGTGTCCCAGTCTAGTATTAACGTTATTAATGAACAAGGCTATGCTCTTCGACTACATTCCATTTGCCCCCAATCCCTATCTCCTGTGTCAGTAATAATGTAAAAATCACCAGCTAGCTTTTATAGGTGCTTTCTTTTTTTCTGGGACCGAGTCTCACTCTGTCGTCCAGGTTGGAGTGCAGTGGCACAATCTTGGCTCACTGCAACCTCCACCTCCCAGGTTCAAGCCACTTGCCTGCCTCACTCCCAAGTAGCTGGGATTACAGGAGCCCACCACCACACCCGGCTAATTTTTATATTTTTAGTAGAGATGGGGTCTCACCACGTTGGCCAGGCTGGTCTCAAATTCCTGACCTCAAGTGATCCACTTGCCCAGGCCTCCCAAAGTGCTGGGATTACAGGCGTGAGCCACCATGCCTGGCCTATACAGTGCTTTCTATTTGCCAGACATTGTGCTAAGCACTTTAAAGCACATTATCTCATTTTATCCTCAGATCGGCTCCATAAAATAGCTACCATTATTATCTCTACATGTATATAGATATACATGTGTGTATATATATACATATATATACACATACATTGAAAGTCTTACCAGTGTTTTACCTTTTTCCTTCAACCACTATACATATTTTAAAGAGCTTAAGAGAAGAAACAACTGTTTGTGTTTTTAAATTTTCCCAGATAGCATTTCTGCTGCTCTTTCTTTATCTCTGAAGTTCTAGTATTACCACTGGTATAATTTTCCTTTGGCCTAAAGACCTTCTTACGCATTTATTTTAGAGCAGAACTTCTGTCAACACATTCTCTTAGATCTTCATCTGAAATGTCTCTTTTTTCTTTTTGCCTTAATTGTTGAAGGATATTTTTGCTGGATATAGAATTCTGGATGGACATTTCTCTCAGTACTTTAAAGATATTCTGCAGTTACTTGAATCGCTGAAAGGCTTAAAGTTGGGGACCTGCTCTACCACATACATGTTTTACAGAAAGGTTCATTACTTTTATATCTTCATTGTGGACCATAGCCTTTATCATCACTAAACCTTTGTCTCATTTATAAGTTTTTAAATTTTGTTTGAACCTAAACTTTTGTAACTCCTTTTTATTTCCTACAATGTGGAGTTTATCGGGGACAGCAAAGGCAATTGGAAATACATAACCGGAGTTTAGAAGAGAGGTCTAGGTAGGAAAGTGGATCTAGAAGTCATTGATATTTTGGTGGTAATTGAGTCAACTGATAATCAGCGGAAAGTTGGGGAAACTAATGCTGAGGACTATCATATGGAAGAGGGATGTTTGAAGGAGGAATAACTGTTCAAGGAAACTGGGTCATGAGTGGCAACAGGAAATTTAGGAAGGATGTAGTGGCCAAAGGTATCTATACAGGCATTGTATATGTATGTAGATAATTGTATTTCATGTAGATATATGTCTACATATATATACATGTATGCATGTAGATTAAATAATAACTACATTGAAAGTATAAATACATATCTATATATCTACATACATTGAAAGTGTATACAGATATTATGACCACATACACACGCAACATATAGTACAATAAAGGGAGGGGGGCTAGAATCAAAGAAACCTATATGGGTTGCAATACTTTTATGGTTTATTTAGAGGTAAAATGCTAACTCTAAGGAGGCAGGGTTAGGTATATATTTTGTAATTCGCTACAGCAAAACATAGCACGCAGACTGACTCAAAACCAATTAATAAACATAACAGCTGAAAATATTCAATTAATCCAAAAGTAGGCAGAAAAAAGAAACAGAAAAGCCCCCAAAAAAAAGATAATCAGAAACAAACATAAAAATAGGAAACCTAGATCCGAGTCATTATCAATCATTTATTAACATATATAATGGTAAACACATTAATTAAAGACGCTGTCAGTTTAAACTTAAAAGAATAACCAAAAAACAAGAAACGCATTTGAAAATAGAGATGATATGGCCTTGGAAGGCAAGGCGATAAATCACCTGAGGTCAGGAGTTCGAGTCAGCCTGGCTAAAGATGGTGAAACCCATCTCTAAGCGAACAAATACAAAAATAAGCAGCGTGTGCAGGCGCCTGTAATCCTAACTACCTGTGGAGGCTGAGGCAGGAGAACTGCTTGAAGCCCGGAGGCAGAGGTCGCAGTGAGGGGAGATTGTGCCACCGCACTCTAACCTTGGTAACAGAGCAAGACTCCATATCGAAAAAAATAAAAAATTAAAAAAATAGGCCAGGCGCGGTGGCTCATGCCTGTAATCCAAGCACTTTGGGAGGCCGAGGTGGGCAGATCACGAGGTCAGGAGATCGAGACCATCCTGGCTAACACGGTGAAACCCTGTCTCTACTAAAATACAAAAAAATTAGCCGGGCATGGTGGCGGGCGCCTATAGTCCCAACTACTTGGGAGGCTGAGGCAGGAGAATGGCGTGAACCTAGGAGGCGGGGCCTGCAGTGAGCCGAGATCGCACCACTGCACTCCAGCCTGGGCGACAGAGTGAGACTCTTGTCTCAAAAAAAAAGTAATTAATTAATTAAATTTAAAAAACCATTTAATACTAATATAAAATTAGTGTTTTATATTAATAATACTGTTTTGACTAGTGTTAAAATGACGTATCTTTACCCTTTTGCTTTTAATCTACATATCATGATATTCATTTATTTTTTAATTTGTAAAATAGAGATGGGGTTTCTCCATGTTGCCCAGGCCGGTCTTGAATTCCTGGGCTCAAGCCACTTGCCCACCTCAGCCTCCCAAAATGCTGGGATTATAGGCGTGAGCCACTGCACCTGGCCTGTTCTTTTTTGTTTATTTATTCATTTTATTTATTTATTTATTCTGAGATTGAGTCTTGCTCTGTTTCCCAGGCTGGGGTGCAGTGGCATGATCTCAGCTCACTGCAATATCCAACTCCTGGATTCAAGTGATTCTCTTGCCTCAACCTTCTGAGTAGCTGGGACTACAGATGTGCGCCACCACGCCAGGCTATTTTCTCTTTTAGTAGAGACGGAGTTTCACCATGTTGTTCAGTCTGGACTTGAACTCCTAACCTCAGGTGATCCACCTGCCTCGGCCTCCCAAAGTGCTGGGATTACAGGCGTGAGCCACCATGCCTGGCCAAATAATGGTTTTAATATAATGATTATTACCAGAAATAAAGGTTATTTCAGAATGATAAAGGGGTCAAATAATCAAGAGGACAAAACTTTAAATGTTCCTGCATCTAATAACAGGGCCTCAAAATATAGGACGCATAAACAGAATTTCAAGGAGAAAGAGAACAAACCCGTAACAATCGTTGTAGACTTCGACACTCCTTTCTCAGTAATCACTAGAACAAGCAGACAGGAAATCAGCAAGGACAGAGAAGACCTTAACACAGTCAACCAACCTGACCTAATTATTATTTATGAAACACTTTACCTAACGGCAACAGAATACATCTTTCCTATTACAAACTGAACATTCACCTAAACAAACCATGTTTCAGGCCATACACAAACCTCTAAATTTTTTTTTTTAATTCATCATACCAAGTATGTTCTCTAACCATAATGGAATTAAATCAGAAACCAACAACAAAGATGTCTGGGAAATCCCTAAATGTTTGAAAATTAAACAATATGTTTTAAAACAAATCATGGGTCAAAGAGTAAGTCATAACAGAAATTTGACAATATTGTGACCCAAATGAAAATGAAAATAAAACATATATCACAAATTCTAAGATATGTTTTAAAAGTGCACAAAGTGGCTGGGTGCAGTGCCTCATGCCTGTAATCCCAGCACTTTGGGAGGCCGAAGCAGGTGAATCACCTGAGGTCAGGAATTCGAGAGCAGCCTGGCCAACACGGTGAAACCCCGTCTCCACTAAAATACAAAATTAGCTAGGTGTGGTGGTGGGCACCTGTAACCCCAGCTACTCGGGAGGCTGAGGCACGAGAATAATTTCAACCTGGGAGGTGGAGGCTGCAGTGAGCCAAGATTGCACCACTGCACTCCAGCCTGGGCAACAGAGCAAGATTTTGTCTTTAAAAAAAAAAAAAAAAAAAATGCATAAAGGAGCACAGTGGTTTAGCCTGGAATCCCAGCACTTTGAGAGGCCAAGGCAGGAGGATTGCTTAAGCCCAAAAGTTCAAGACCAGCCTGGGCAATATAGTGAGAACTCGTCTCTATTTAAAAGAAAGAAAGAAAATCAAAGAAAATGACGTATATATGCACAATAGGGTATTATTCAGCCGTTTAAAAGTGAAATCTATAATGTTTGAGGTTTGGAAAATAAAACCTGTTTGCAGCAACACGGATGGAATTGGAGGACATTATGTTAAGTGAAACAGGCCAAGGACAGATAGACAAGTATCACATATTCTCATTCATATATGAGAGATTAAGAAGTTGATCTCATGAAGATAGGCAGTAGAATGATGGTTACCAGAGGCTGGGAAGCGGGTAGAGATGAAGACAAGTTGATTCATGGGCATAAAACTCAGTCAGATAGAAGGAGTAAGTTTTAGTTTTGTTTGCACAGTAGGGTGACTATGGTCAGCAATAACTTAAGTGTATATTTTAAAATAGCTAGAACATTTATTATGTTCCCTATACAAAAAAAAAAGGATAAACATCTGAGATGATGGATAGCCTAATTAACCTGATTTGATCATTACACATTGCATGAATCTATCAAAATATTACATGTACTCTTATAAATATATACACTTCACCTTAAGGAAACAGTGAAAAAAAAAAAAAAAGGTATGAAACAACCACCACCACAACAAAATCAAAGAGGAAAATATTTGTGAACTTGGGTTATTCAAGCCAGGAATCAGCAAACTATGGCCAATCCACTACCTGTTTTTGTAATAATCAAAAGAATCAAAAACTATCTGACCTTTTACAGACGAAGTCGGGCAAGCTCTGGGTTAGGCAGAGTTTTTAGATGAACACCAAATGTGTCTCAGGAGGCTGAGACAGAAGAATCGCTTGAACCTGGGAGGCTGAGGTTGTGGTGAGCTGAGATCGTGCCATTGCGCTTCACCATGGGCAACAAGAGCAAAACTCCGTCTCAAAAATAAATGAATAAATAAATAAATAAATAAAAGTCAAACAGTACATGAAAAAATAATGTGATCAAGAGAGGTTCGCTGCAAGAATGTAAGAGTGAATCAATATAAGATCTAATATGATTCTTTTTTTTTTTTTTTTTTTTTTTTTTTTTTTTTTTTTTTTTT
>NW_016811322.1:10860-18433 GCF_001698545.2 Rhinopithecus bieti
AAAAAAAAAAAAAAAAAAAAAAAAAAAAAAAAAATACAAACAAACAGATGCGAGGTGCCATGTCCGGCCACGAACGTGGCAAGAAGTCATCACTGAAACAGCCCAAGAAGCAGGCCAAGGAGATGGACGAGGAAGATAAGGCTTTCAAGCAGAAACAAAAGAGGAGCAGAAGAAACTCGAGTAGCTAAAAGCAAAGGCCGCGGGGAAGAAGCCCTTGGCCACAGGTGGAATTAAGAAATCTGGCAAAAGTAAGCTGTTTCTTGTGCCTGAGGAGATGGTGACCCTTTATTACATCCGTGTTTAAACATCTGTATTCCCTGCCATAACATCTTTTGCCACCTACAGCTGGAATTAAGTGTTGTCTTGGAGCTGTTGAGTGTTGTCTTGGAGCTGTTGTACATTTACGAATAAACTTTTGTAAAAAAAAAAAAAAAAAAACTTAGAGTGGCTCATCATCTCTTTAGTTGTTTTCACTAAATCATTCCTACCAAAACTGTGAATTTAAAGTAAAACTGTCTGGACGGAGGGAGGGAGGGTACAAAAAGAACAAAGGGACTAAAATGGCGCATTTCCGGGTTCTTCCTTGTTAACTTTCCCGCGCCCAGGAAAGACAGGGGTCGACTGCCCAGGCGCAACCCGACCTCCGACAGAGAAAAACCGGAACCCGCGTAGCCGCGCCTACCGCCCCGCCCCCGACCCGCCTATGTCCCGCCCACTGCCCGCCCACTCCCGGGCCCAGGACATAAAGGCCCCTCTCGGTGCCCGCCGCGGGAACTTCCTTGGCCCCTGCTCCTGTGCAGACCTAGGAACCTCGCCCCAGAACGCGGGAGCGACTTCGTGGGCCTCCACCACCTGAGACCGGTGAACCTTGCCCCTCCTTCACATTGGCAAGTTAATAAAGTTTTCTTTTACACTGCTTACTTGCCTATTCTCTGGCACTTACTCTGGTGGTCGTCTGGAGTACTCTGGTGGTCGTTTTGGAGCAAATCAAAAGCCAGCTCAGAATCTTGCCAGAGTCTGATGTTTGGTCCTTGTTCTCCCCTAAACTTTGTATCACCTGAAATTAAACCAACTCATTTGAAAGGAAAAAAAAAAAAAAAAAAAAACAGATGCTGAGAGTATAATCTGGTTCAGTCTTTTAAATGGCACACACTGTAACCCAACAATGCAGTCCCACTCCTAGGAACCTAGTCCACAGAAACACCAGCTTAAGTGACTAAAGATACATCTCTAGCACATTTAGGACAGCGCTGTCTGTAACGGCAAAAGGGGCCTGAATTCTAGGCAAATAAATATTATCAGCAAATGCAGTTATGTGTTAATAAAGAAGGGGCGCTTCAGGTCTTTACCTTACAGAGGGTCCTAACCTTCTAAGCATGTAAATTTGTGACCCTTGCCATAAACAATCTCCACTGTTAGGTTTCTTCCGAGACAGAGAAGATTCACAACTCATGCCATTAAGGCAGTTAAGGACAACCAGCATACCTGGAAGAAAGTAATCTTCCCAGTTTACAGAGGATCAGAGATCTAATGCATTTCACCTGGATAATTCAGACTCAGAAGTTCAAATACGTATCTGAAATTACAGCAAAATCACTTTAAAACTTTTTATTCTTTGCACAGCACTTTGAAAGCATAGTACAGTCATAAGGTGGAGAAGTGAGTAACTTAATGAGACTTTCAGAAGTGTGTGAAATAATTTTCATGTCTACAAAAACAGGGAAAAGTGCACTTTCTTTCTGTCTACTTGTTCTCTTGATACCGTGAGAAGAGTGTTGAAGTCTACAATATTGTTAAGGATGTGTCTGGTTCTCCTTGGAGTTCTATGAGTCCTCATGTATTTTGAGGCTCTGCTATTAAGTTCATAAACCTGTAGGAAGGATTGTTTTAGGATGGGCTAAGATGTTATTCACTGTTTTAAATGTTGGACCACTTCTTGGTCCAAGGACAAGAGAAATTCCACACAGATTAATATATGCATTTCTGAAATACTTTTTAACTCCCATAAATAGAATATACACACAGACCTCAAAAGAGGCACTATGAACATTCTGAAATCGAGCAGGAAGCCATATTTCTAGTAAAATATATAAACTGCACCTACTGAATGTTGCCATTTGGTATGAATCACATGGCCATGCCGTTTCCCAAGTATGTGAATTACAGAACATATCCATGAGTAGAGAGGAGTCTCAGAATAACTTTCTTAGCAAATCTCAGGGGGTTCCATAGATAAATAATTTGGCCAGAGACTCCTGAGAAAGAGGTTTTATATAGGAGAATCCAGACACACTAGGGCATACTGACATCTCACAATTCAGTTTGTGTATCAACATTTACACTTTTATAACACTGAAATTCTCTGCGTTATCAAATTTAATTTCTCGACGAAAAGTCTCTGAATCCTAATCCTTCCTTCCCTTCTGGCCTACATATATGACTCTTAGCTTAATTTTACCAGGACTGTGGCAGATTTTCTAATTATGTGTTAACTGACTGCCTCTTCACCCTACCACAAAGAACAACAAATAATGGAAAGTCATCTCACACGTGACCCCAAATCTTACTGCAGAAATGCAATACCATCACATACACAAATAATGCGGGGCCCAGAGTCTCCACAAAGGAGGACCTCACTCAGCCAGATCGCTGGGGCTACCCAAGCTGTGCAGGATTTAGGGCAAATACAAGGCTAAAAAAAAAGAGATGTTAGGTAAATTCTCAGTGGTCTAACAGACCAATGAGTCCAAGGGAACTTTCTGCAATGATATGAAATGTCCCAAATGCTCTACATTTGTGTGGTGCAATACACGTGAATACAGAGCACTTGAAATGAACGTATAATAGCTAGTGCCACTGGAGAAACTAAAGTTTTCATTTTACTTAATTTTTTTTTTTAAGAGATGGGTTCTCACTCTGTCTCCCAGGCTG
This sequence comes from Rhinopithecus bieti, assembly GCF_001698545.2. NCBI lineage: Eukaryota > Metazoa > Chordata > Mammalia > Primates > Cercopithecidae > Rhinopithecus > Rhinopithecus bieti. The sequence continues at coordinate 13,792 of NW_016811322.1, forward strand.
GAGAGTGGTAGCACAGTCCACAGCTGACTAGAGTCTCAAACTCCTGGCCTCAAGCAATCCTCAGGCTGGTCTTGAACTGTTGCCTCAAGTGACTTCCCACCTCAGCCTCCCAAAGTATTGAGACTACAGGTGTGAGCCACCAGGCCTGGCCTAGTTTCAATTAATTTAACTCTCCACATGTGGTTAGTAGCTACCATACTGGACAGTACAAGGGTGAAAACAATGCACAGGCTTTCTTTGACTCAACATTCAGTTCCACAGTTACCTGTGCTGCCTACTGCATTCAAGAGATTTAACCAGGCACTACAGAGACTTAATGGGACATTCCCTGCCCAAAGTAGGTTGTAATGAAGGAAAGGCCAGATCATTAACAGGCCATTCAGTTCCAAGTCTTAACAGATAAAGATATAGATAAAGGGGTTAAATAAGTAAGAGGATAAAACAATCCTTCCTAAAGGTGTATGGACTTTAGGAAGGAGCCTCAAAATACATGAATACAGAGCCTCAAAATACATGAAGATTGCGAGAACTTCAAACAGATAAATCTTTCACAATAGCTGTAGACTTCAACACTTTTCTCAGTAATGAATAGAACAAGTATAAAGACAGATCTTATTAACACTATCAACAAACTTGACCTAATTGATATTCATGCAATACTCCACCCAACAAGAGCAGAATACAACATTCTTTTCAACTACATATGGAACATTCCTTAGACTGATAAAATTTTGGGGTGCCAAACAAACCTCTAAAAATGTTTTACAAAATTAAAGTCATACAAAGTATGCTCTCTGAACAAAATGAAATGAAATTAGAAATCAGTAACAGAAAGATATCTAAAAAATCCCCAAATATTTGGAAACTAAAACAATTAATACACATGGTCCTGGAGGTTAAGGGGGTGGGAACCAAAGGAACTCAGCCCCACCTGGGGGTACAGGGAATGGTGATCAGAGAAGGCAGGCTGGAGAAGGTGATGGATGGGTGACTAGGAGTTAGGTGTGTGGGAACTACAAAGAAATCAATATTACTAGATCAATTTGAGATGAAGAGAAGAAATAAGGAGTGAATAAGGAAAAGAGAAATAAGGGAGATGTAAAAAGTAAAGCAGAGGTTCCTCTTCAAAGACTTTCCTCCCTGTCTAATTAGGAATAAATAGTAACTTCTCTTAGAAGCAAAATTTATTCAAAGACCTGTACTAACCTTCTTAAGTATCTGCTAGCCGTAATAAAGAAATCAATGTGCTTTATGTTCTTAGATCCCACAATGTAGCCTAAATATTTGCCCTGGCATGCTTATACTGGTCCAAGCAAGCATTAGGTCATAGCCTGTTCCTCTTCCTTATTTAAAAGTGTTTTTACCTTTCTCAACATTCCACAAGTTACTTCTTCCTTTCTTTGTTCCCCTCTACCTTTGCCTCTTTAACAAAGTTCTAAGTTACTAGCCAATCAGGACAAATACAGAATGTGAGGTCCCGTTCCAGCCAATGGAAACGGGACACAGCAGTAGGGTAGACGCGTCAGGTTATAAATGACCCTGTCTTCTTTGTTCGGTGTACTCTTGTGGCAAAACTGCTGGCGAGTGTACCCTTTCTGCAGGAAGTAAAAATAGCCTTACTAAATAAATTTATGTTCAAGTGCTATTTCTTTACGGCACCGGAGAACAAGCATTTCAAACAGGAGATTTAGAAGTCAGTTCATTCATGACTCCTTGTCTCCCCGTCACCACATCCCAGCCTAACCAATCTATCATTAAGGATTCATTCTAACTGCTGAATTATTTTCTGCCAGGTGCAGTGGCTCACACCTGTAATCCCAGCACTTTGGGAGGTCAAGGCAGGTGGATCACTTGAGGTCAGAAGTTTGAGACCAGCCTCGCCAACATGGTGAAACCCCATTCTACTAAAAATGCGAAAATTAGCCATGTGTGGTGGCACACACCTGTAGTCCCAGCTATTCAGGAGGCTGAGACAGGAGAATCCTTGAACCCAAGAGGCAGAGGTTGCAGTGAGCCAAGGTCATGCCACTGTACTCCGGCCTGGGCAACAGAGTGAGACTCTGTGTCAAAAAGTAATAATAATAAAATAAAATAAAATTGAATTTGCAATAATCCAGCAAATAATCCTAGTCATATACCTAAAAGAAATGAAAACATATGTATAGATAAAAACATGTACACCAATGTGCTTAGCAGCATTATTCATAATAGCCAAAAAGTGGAAACAGTTACAGTGTCCATGAACTTACAAAATGAATAAGCAAACCATGGTCTCTAGGCACAGAGGTGTGTGCCTGTAATCCTAGCTACTCTGGAGGCTGGAAGGCTGAGGCAGGAAGCCTGAGCCCAGGAGTTTGAGCATTGCAAGACCCTGTCTCCATGGGGAAAAAAAAAAAGTGGTATAACCATACAATGAAGTGTTATTCAAATATAGTACTGATACATGCTAAGATATGCATAAATCTTGAAAACATTAGGCTAAATGACAGAAGCCACACATTATATGATTACACTTAATAAGAAAACTCCATAAGAGACAAATCAACAGAGAATGAAAGTAGATTAGTGGCTGCCAGGGGATGAGCAGGAGGGAGGTGAAGAACAGCCTGGGCAACACAGTGAGACTCCGTCTCAAAAGGAAAAAAAGAATTAGAATAATTAGTGTCAGTGTTAAGCTAGTGCTGAGATCATAGCCACTGTCAACAGGCACTCAAAGAGAAGGAAGAACAAGGTGCGCAACAGGACTCAGGGAAGATCTCCCAGGAAGAAGGATTCGAGCCTGGCTAAGGAGCAGGAAGAGAAAAGGGCATCAGCTAGGATTTGCTCCTGGGTTACCCAGATTACGACTTACCCACCATGACTACCACTCTCTCACCCCATGTCTCCACCATTACGGGTCTTTAGTCAAAGAGAAGACACGGGGTCTTGGGGACTGAGGAGAGGAGGACCTAACAGAAGAGAGCAGAGCTCCTGGTCTTAACATGCCCAGTCCTTTTATATGCATGTTTCAATACAAACTTCCAAACACGCCCATGGGTGAGCACAATAGAAAAGCACGAACTGGCCGGGCACAGCAGCTCACACCTGTAATCCCAGCACTTTGGGAGGCCAAGGCAGCCGAATCACCCGAGGTCCAAAGTTCAAGACCAGCCTGACCAACATGGAGAAACCCCATCTCTACTAGAAATACAAAATTAGCAGGGCATGATGGCACATGCCTGTAATCCCAGCTACTCTGGAGGCTGAGGCAGGAGAATGGCATGAACCCGGGAGACGGAGCTTGCAGTGAGCCGAGATCGTGCCACTGCACTCCAGCCTCCACCACAGGGTGAGACTCCATCTCAAAAAAAAAAAAAGCACGAACTGTATGCAAGACTATTTATTACTGCATAACTAGGACACGCCTCTCAACTACTCACAAATCATGCACAAATTTTCAAAACCCTTTTGGCTCTCATTTTAATTCCCATGTTTAACCTCTTGAGGTACTGATACCTGAAAACAGATGTCATTAATTTCCCTTATGATCTTGACCTCCCTATTGTTACCGAAAGTACTACCATTCTTAGGGAGAAATAGGTGATGCATTCCTCTCTCTACACTCTATGTGTCAAGGCCTGAAGAACTCGAAAGTACCTCCTGGACTGCTCTTCCATTCAGGACTACAAAACCCACCAGCTACTATCTCGTCCTTGTCAATCCGTCCTGCAGAACAGAAGCTGTGCTAAACTTGGTGGCATCCCTCTGAAATCACACCCCACTCTTTCAACATCTTCCGATCATCCCATACCCAAAATTAAAGATTTGAAATAGATTTGAGAGAGAGCTTCAGGCCACTGCCCCAGTAATTCTCTCAGTTTGGGACAAAGGGGTACACCAGTGGTTCAACAGCATCTCTGTGATTTGATGTGGTTCTGTTTCATGTTTGTGCATGGTGCTGCTGGGAATACAGCATATCTCCTCGGGGTGTTCAGGAGGGAAAAAGGTCTCAGGATCACGATCTAGCCCAATCTTTATTCTACAGATGAGGGGGAAAGTACAGTTGCTATAGCCTGATCCTCTAGGTACTGCCGCACAGCATACAAGGGAGCTTTGGTTTATTTCCTATTCACATACTCAGGCTCTTGTTAAACCAAATTATTTGAGACTGCCCACACTTTACAACAAGTGCCTGCCGCTCCCTCCCCCTTCGTCCTTCAATCTGCCTGTCCTTACTCTCCACAAGCCCACCCAGGAAGCCTACACCCACACCAATCCCCTTAAACAGGGTATATAATCTCGCCCTCCTTTAAATGCCCACTGCACTTTGTACCTCACCTGTAGCAATCAGAAATTATACTGAAAAGATACTAAGTTGACACTGGTGGGAATAATATTGTCAAACCAGGCCGGGCGCGGTGGCTCAAGCCTGTAATCCCAGCACTTTGGGAGGCCGAGGCGGGCGGATCACAAGGTCAGGAGATCGAGACCATCCTGGCTAACACGGTGAAACCCCGTCTCTACTAAAAAAATACAAAAAACTAGCCGGGCGAGGTGGCGGGCGCCTGTAGTCCCAGCTACTCGGGAGGCTGAGGCAGGAGAATGGCGTAAACCCGGGAGGCAGAGTTTGCAGTGAGCTGAGATCCGGCCACTGCACTCCAGC
>NW_016811322.1:18715-25611 GCF_001698545.2 Rhinopithecus bieti
GCTCCCTCCCCCTTCGTCCTTCAATCTGCCTGTCCTTACTCTCCACAAGCCCATCCAGGAAGCCTACACCCACACCAATCCCCTTAAACAGGGTATATAATCTCGCCCTCCTTTAAATGCTCACTGCACTTTGTACCTCGCCTGTAGCAATCAGAAATTATACTGAAAAGATATTAAGTTGACACTGGTGGGAATAATATTGTCAAACCAGTGACAAATTCTGTTTGAGGTAAATCTGTGGTTCACTCATGGCATGTCTGCCACTGATCTCCACTGTCACAATCCTTAGAGGACATAAATCACTAACTCTCCCAGGACAACACCAGGGCTTTTGTTTTATGAAGTCATCAGAGGTTCCAAGTTTTAAAATTCCTGGTAAGTATTCTCAGAAGTCTCACACAAGACTGAGACTGAAACACCACATTCTGTTTTAAATACAATTTCTTCAAATTAGCAAATGCTTAATTTCAAAGTGCTGTCAGACTTCACCAAATGCCTACTGAAAACACTTCCTACACAATCCTTCTCATTATATTGGCAATGTCATAAAACCTATAGGCTGAAATAATTCTAAATTTAAAAAGTCAAAATAAATGAAAGCATTATTCAGCCGTATGCCTTCAGCTTAAGCAAACCTAGGTGATTTCAATTTTATACTAAAAAGTTGCCATCCTTACATTTTTTCCATATTTATCTTCAATAAATAAACCTTTCATGACTTTAGTAATATCAACTAATGTCTTTGCATTAAGTTATATTAGCTACAAAATACTGAGTTATTTCTTATATTAGGAGTGAGTTATTTCTCATGTTAGGAATGTCAAATGTCAGTAATTAAGCCAACACTGTAAACTATAAAAATTAATCAAATTACTCTAACTTACCAATAAAGTAAATTCCTCTTTCAGCCTTAGCAGTAAAACAGGATTCAAATTCATCAGTCATACTTTTTTATGTGTTATTCGGATATCTTAAACCAATTCTAAAATATTTTTCTTCCATCTACACATTTACCTGACAACCCTACACCCAGGAAGTACAGACTATAAAACCAGTGAAACTAGTACTGAGCCTAAACAACTCACTGTCACGCGCTGTTACTCATTCAAGGCAAGTGGGCATGTTCTAAAAGTTTAGAACTCAAAATGTCACTCATATCCGCGGGGGCCGGAGGTCGAGGGGAGGGAACTTAAGAGGGCAGGTCAAAAGGTGCAGCAATCCACCATGGCACACGTATACCTATGCAACAAACCTGAACGTTCTGCACATGTACCCCGTTTTGTTTTTAGAAGAAATAAGGGGAAAAAAAGTCACATCCATTTTACCACAATCTTAAGAAATAATGTGTTGCAAAAGGTAAAACATCCAAATTAACATCACAGCCAATAAATGAAAATGCCTGGCAAGCAATATGAAATAGCAACTCAAAAACAAAGTAACTCTTGCAATGAAAAACATGCACTGGGCCGGGCAAGGTGACTCACGCCTGTAATCCTAGCACTTTGGGAGGCCAAGGCGGGTGGATTGCCTGAGCTCGGGAGTTCGAGAACAGTCTGGACAACATGGTGAAACCCCGTCTCTACTAAAATACAAAAAATTAGCTGGGCGTTGTGGCGTGCACCTGTAGTCCCAACTACTCGGGAGGAGGCAGGAGAACTGCTTGAACCCAGGAAGCGGAGGCTGCAGTGAGCCGAGATCATGCGTGCCATTGCACTCCACCCTGGGCGACAGAGCGAGACTCTGTCTCAAAAAAATAAATAAATAAATAATAAAAATAAAAATATTCAGTGATCAAATTGTCCATCAAAACCCAATTAGAAAAGAACAACAACAACAACAACAAACAATTAGGACAATTTTTAGTTTCCTAAATCCAAAATATTTAGGGGTTATGACACCCACTGTAGAATTATCAAAACTTCATCTATTACAAGTTCTCATCTACTAACAATAATTTATCCAACCAACTTTTGATGAGCACCAGCTATGCACGAAACACTGTTACAGGAGCTGCAGGGGGAACAGGCTCAATACTGTCTCTACAGAGTTAATCATTTCATATACAGATAGGATAAGCAGATACACAGTAGGCTCCAAGTGTCATTAAGAAAAACAAAATGTCAGGCTAGGTATGGTGGCTCACGCCTGTAATCCCAGCACTTTGGGAGGCTGAGGCAGACAGATCACCTGAGGTCAGGAGTTCAAGACCAGTCTGACCAGCGTGGAGAAACCACGTCTCTACTAAAAATGCCAAATTAGCCAGGCGTGGTGGTGCATGCCTGGAATCCCAGCTACTCAGGAGGCTGAGGCAGGAGAACTGCTTGAACTTGGGAGAGGCTGCAGTGAGCCGAGATCGTACCATTGCACTCCAGCTTGGGCACCAAGAGCAAAACTCCTCCTCAAAAAAAGAAAAACAAAATGTCACAAAAGTATCAAAAGTAAACACATTTTTTTAAAGGACACCTAGCTATAAATTGTAATTTAAGTCAGCATATGCAGAGCCATCAATCCTAAATATTATTTGCTAGGCCTTTAAGGAGGACTTAAAATTAGCTGAACTGCCCTGCCAAAATGTCTCAGCTCTAACCAGAAAAAACTTCTTCCACGGGTGTATGCAATCCAGTCTCCATGTTTCAATTACCGGCTCTAGGTACAAAGACCAAAATGTGATTTATTTATTTATTTTATTTTATTTTTTTTTTTTTGAGACGGAGTCTCGCTCTGTCGCCCAGGCTGGAGTGCAGTGGCTGGATCTCAGCTCACTGCAAGCTCCGCCTCCCGGGTCCACGCCATTCTCCTGCCTCAGCCTCCCCAGTAGCTGGGACTACAGGCGCCGCCATCTCGCCCGGCTAATTTTTTGTATTTTTTAAGTGGAGACGGGGTTTCACTGTGTTAGCCAGGATGGTCTCGACCTCCTGACCTTGTGATCCGCCCGCCTCGGCCAAAATGTGATTTCTTAAGGTAAAAATTGTTACTATAAAACACGTACTAGGCCTGGCGCGATGGCTTACGCCTGTAGTCCCAGCACTTTAGGAGGCCCAGGTGGGCGGATCACGAGGTCAGGAGTTCGAGACCAGCCTGGCCAACATGGTGAAACCCCATCTCTACTAAAAATACAAACATTAGCCAGGTGTGCTGGTGGGCACCTATAATCCCAGCTGCTTAGGAGGCTGAGGCAGGAGAATCGCTTGAGCCCAGGAGGTGGAGGTTGCGGTGAGCCAAGATTGCGCCATTGCACTCCAGCCTAGGCGACAGAGCAAGACTCCGCCTCGAAAAAAAAGATGTACTAAAATTAAGTTGGCAAGAATTTACATGTACTCTTTTCTACTTTTCTGTGAGACATAAATACCTGACACTTGATTCATTCCCTTCATTCTTCAGCCAGCCTCCCAGGACAAGTCTGGCAACGATTCTGACCATTGGGCAAAAGTAATTACCTTTTCAGTTTATGTTAGGACAGCCTACGTGGGTTTACATTTGGCTTAATATAATACTACCCTACTTCTTCAGTAAGTATTTAAGCATTTATTTAAAAAACAGAAAGTTTCAGTTTAACCACTTCTACTACCCTAGCCTCTCTGAGAAAGACATGACACATCTCACTTCAAGGAAAAAAGGGTCCTTTTTCCTCACAAATATTTCCTCATAAACTTTATATTTTAAATGCTTTTAAAACCAGATTCTACGCCGGGTACGGTGGCTCACGCCTGTAATCCCAGCACTTTGGGAGGCCGAGGCGGCAGGATCACCTGAGGTCAGGAGTTTGAGACCACCTTGACCAACATGGAGAAACCCCGTCTCTACTAAAAAAATACAAAAAATTAGCCGGGCGTGGTGGCGGTCGCCTGTAGTCCCAGCTACTCGAGAAGCTGAGGCAGGAGAACAGGGTGAACCCAGGAGGAGGAGCTTGCAGTAAGCCGAGATCCTGCCACTGCACTCCGGCCTGGGCGCCAGTGCGAGACTCTGAGACTCCGTGTCAAAAAAAAAAGAAAAGAAAAACAGATTCTAATTTAATTAATCTAGATTTGCAAAATTATAAAGGAAAAGTCTTGCCGGTTGTTGCTTCGGTTAATTTCACAATTTAGTACATTGCAACTACGTATTTAATACAAAGCAGCCTTTGGAGGGTGCGGTGCGGGGCGGGGCGGGGGCGGTGTTTAACAAAATGTATCTCAATACCAGCCTAGAGAAACTTTTCTGTGTGAAAACAGAAGAGGGGTTACCAAGGAGAAATTCATTGCGGATTTCGGGAGGGCTTTTTCCTCAGAAATAGAGTGAAAAGAAAAAGTCCTTGTGTAAGAAATCTGATACTGACGCTGTGTGAATCAGAAGTTGGTCCAAAAGTTCATCTTCAGCAATTAAGTCTAGATGATCCACTACACATCTTCTACAACAGGTGACACGAAACCGCATTTCCCAAGCAAGACAAAGCGATCAAATGAGTTAAGACGCCCGTTCCTGCGGTCTTGTACTTTTATTTTTGATTTAACCAAAACAATTTTGAATCGGATGAATTACCAAATTTGGCTGGGTCTTGTTTGGCTTTCTGCTTTGCCTTTTAATCAGCCATTTACCAGAAACTGTTGCACGGGCCCATTAGCACTCGAAGAATAAAAACAAACACACACGACCAGATAAGGTTCCCCTACTAACCCAAATGATCCGTTTCCTTAACACAATTTTAAAACCACAGCTAGGGGTGTGAAAACAGGCATGTTTTTGTGTGTGTTTGTGTGCCACAATCTGTCCAAATCCTTAATTCCCTTTTAAGGAACAGATATATAATAAAAATCCGAAAGGAACCACATTAGAAATGCAAAGAGGTTTGCAAAACAAGAGGCTTCTTTCATTCCAGAAAACCACACCAAAACAAGGGGAGATAAATGAAAGCAATGGATATGCGTTTGCCAAAGTTTCAATCTTGCCTGGTGGAGACACTGCACCGGCACAAAGTCTAAGGAGGAAAAAAGGGGGCTGGCGGCGGAAGTGGAGAGAGAGCAAGCGAGTGTGGCCTGCAAACTGCAACAATGCAATCTCTATTTTGAACAACGCTCCTCTTTCCTCTTATAAATCTAGTTTTTTGCCACTTGATGTGCCCTCGCATTACCCCTCTGGGGGTCGGCGGGGTTGGGGGGAGATCGGAGCAGGATGCACAGCACAGGAGTGAGCAAGGGGGGAGGGTAGAGGAGGTGAGGAAGGAGTCTGAAGCAACTGGGCTGGGTGGGTACCTGGAATGCTGCTGTAGGTTCTATGACTCCGGAAGCTGCTTTCCGTGGAGTAACTGGCGTCCTTGTGGTTGTCTTCCAGCTCCTCCGTATAATCGGTCATCGTCGTCCTCTTCCATCTCCTTCTCCTAGTTGTCATCAGACTCCTGGGTCTCCTCGGCGTCGCCGTCCTTCTCCTCTTCCTCCTCCTCGCTCTCGTGGTCATCCTAAACGACTTTGTTGACCGCCCTCTGGGCCGCGGTGGTCCGGGCCAGGTGGCTGCCCCCGCCTCCTCGCCAGCCGCCGGCGGCGGCTTCCTTTGGCTACTGCAGCCCACCCTGGGCGAGATCAGCCGCATTTTGGGTGCCACTTCAGCCTGGCGGCGACCCACCTGCCCCGGCTGCTACCGCGTTGCCGCCAGCGGAGCCCCCGGATGGGTCCGGACGTGGGCGGCGGCGGCGACGGGCCGGAGCTCAGCGCTGGAGCCGTGGGCTTCTTAGTCAGCCTGCCCCGCAGGCCCCTCACGTTGGAGCCGAGGCCGAGGGAGAAGGGAAAGCGGACCGGGAGGGCCCGGCGCAGTGGGGGCGGCGGGGAGCGCCGGGGCCGGATAGGGGAGCCCAAGGGGCCAGGCAGGAGGGTCCCGACCGGCGGAAGTGGTTGGAGGGAGAAGGCTCAATCCCAACGGCTGGGGCCCCAGTCCGAATAGCCTTCGGCCGCCATGCTGCTTCTTCCGTTTACCGGAGCACGGTCACGTGAGCTTCGCCGCCGAAGAGCCTGGGACGTGGCGAGGTGGCGCGGCGGCCGCTAGGGGGAGCACGGAAGCATTGAGTCCGTGGCTGAGAGCCCGCGGCGCCTGGGTTCGGCGCAGCGCGGCGCAGCGCGGCGCAGCGCTCGGTGCAGCTGGACTCCGGGCGCACTGGCGCGGCTTAGAGAGACGGGCAGCTGACTAAATGCCCGGCGTCTAAGGCCTTCGGAGACCACAGTCTCCGCGGACCCCTGGCTGGAGTCCAAAGCCGGCCGGACCTCCTCCCCGCGTCTCCCCTTCCGCGGCTCGGAGAGGAAGGCAGGAGAACCCCCAGATATCATTCCCCTCCCTCCCCCTAGGGAAACTGAGGCTGAAAGAGCCAGCGAGAGAAAGGAAGAAAAAAGTCGCGGAGGGGGGCGGCCCAAGCGACCAAAGGGACCGGGCAGCGCCAGCGACGGAGGGAAATTAGTCGGGTTTTTCTCATGGTCAGCCTAGGTTTTTACATTTTGGGGAGGAAGACCACAGAGGTGAAGTGCAGTTCTCATCTTCTTATCGAGAGTGCATGCTGTTCTCCTGAGTTATCACTGATGATGTTAACCTTGGTCCCCTGGGTGAGGCGGTGTTTGTCAGGTTTCCCCACATCCTCCCCCATCTCCTCAAACCCCCAATACTGTAAGTCTCTGTAAACAGCCACACTTGGTGGGTGGGGAGTTATGTGCTACCTTCTTGAAGGCGCAATATCTACATCAATTATTTGGAATTTTTCTGTACAGGAGATTTGTTTATTCGTTTATTTTTTCAGACATTTATTTCTATGAGTACAGATTCATGGATATCTATTTTATACTTATTGGGTTATAACTGGATATTTATTAGGTTATAATACAATGTTACCTTATTTAGTTTATTACTCAAGTCTGCTTTTCTTTTTTTTTTTTTTTTTTTTT
>NW_016811322.1:28742-32677 GCF_001698545.2 Rhinopithecus bieti
GTAGAGATGGGGTTTCACCATGTTAGCCAGGATGGTCTCAATCTCCTGACCTCATGATCCGCCCACCTCGGCTTCCCCAAGTGCTGAGATTACAGGCGTGAGCCACCACGCCCGGCCTGAAAAGATAATTTCTTTTGATATGTATAGACGGAGATTCACTCTTGTTGCCCAGGCTGGAGTGCAATGGCGCAATCTCGGCTCACTGCAACCTCCACCTCCTGGGTTCAGTCAATTCTCCTGCCTCAGCCTCCTGAGTAGCTGTGATTACAGGTGCCTGCCACCACACCTGGCTAATTTTTTGTATTTTTAGTAGAAATGGGGTTTCGCCATGTTGGCTAGGCTGGTCTCAAACTCTGGACCTCAGGTGATCCACCCACCTCAGCCTCCCAAAGTGCTGGGATTACAGGTGTGAGCCACCGCGCCCGTCCTCTTCTCTCTTTTTTTTCTTTTTTTTGAGACGGAGTTTTGCTCTTGTTGCCCAGGCTGGAGTGCAGTGGCACAATCTTGGCTCACTCTAACTTCTGCTGCCCAGGTTCAAGCAATTCTCCTGCCTCAGGCTTCCAAGTAGCTGGGATTGCAGGCACCTGCCACCATGCTCAGCTAATTTTTTGTATTTTTAGTAGAGACGGAGTTTCACTATGTTGGCCAGGCTGGTCTCGAACTCCTGACTTCAGGCGATCCACCCGCCTTGGCCTCGCAAAGTCCTGGGATTACAGGCTTGAGCCACAGCACCTGGACTCTTTAAATATTTTTTTAAAAAAAGTTTTAATGAGCAGTGAGGATGACCAGAGGTCACTTTCGTCACCATCTTGGTTTTGGTCTTCTTTACTGCATCCTGTTTTTTCTCTCTTTTTTTTTTTTCTTTTTGAGACTGGGTCTCACTCTGTCACCCAGGTTAAAGTGCAGTGGCACAACCTTGGCTCAGTGTACCCCGTACCTCCCAGGCTCATGTGATCCTCCCACCTCAGCCTCCCAAGTACCTAGGACCACAGGCAAGTGCCATCAAGCTCAGTTAATTTTTGTATTTTTGGTAGAGACAGGGTTTCACCATGTTGGCCAGGCTGGCCTTGAACTCCTGACCTCAGGTGACCCACCTCGGCCTCCCAAAGTGCTGGGATTACAAGCGTGAGTCTGTGTGTCTGGCCAACATACTATTTTCTCAGTGTGCATTTTGCCATACATTTTAAGCTCATCTCTTCTGTTATCCAGTAGTACAACTTACACTTGGGAATGATCAAAGCAAACTGTATTACCCTAGGGACAAACCCACTGTGATCGGCATCCACAAACAAACTTGGTGTAAAGAAATCATAGCTATGACCAACGGTATTTCTTTCTTATTTGGAGATAGAGTCTCACTTTGTCACCCTGCCTGGACTGCTGTGATATAAACACGGCTTGCTGTAGCCTTGACCTGCCAGGGCCAAGTGATCCTCCTTCCTCAACCCCTTCAAGTAGCTACAGGTGCTCACCACCATGCCCAGCTAATTTTTCTTGTTTTTTGGTAGAGATGGAGTCTTGCTGTGTTGTCCCGGTAACTTACCTCCTGAGCTCAAGTGATCTGCCTGCCTTTGCCTCCCAAAGTGCTGGGATGATGGTTATGAGCCACTTGCACCCGGCCATAAGAATATTTCTTAAAATCTGACTTGAAAATTTTCTAAAAATCTTTTTTTTTTTTTTGAGACGGAGTCTGGCTGTGTCGCCCAGGCTGGAGTGCAGTGGCGCAATCTCGGCTCACTGCAAGCTCCGCCTCCCGGATTCATGCCATTCTCCCGCCTCAGCCTCCGAGTAGCTGGGACTACAGGCGCCCGCCACCACGCCCGGCTAATTTTTTGTATTTTAGTAGAGACGGGGTTTCACCATGTTAGCCAAGATGGTCTGGATCTCCTGACCTCGTGATCCGCCCGCCTCGGCCTCCCAAAGTGCTGGGATTACAGGCTTGAGCCACCGCGCCCGGCCAAAAAATCTTTTAGAGATAGGGTTTCACCATGTTGGTTAGTCTGGTCTCAAACTTCTGACCTCAGGTGGTCTGCTCAGCTTGGCCTCCCAAAGTGCTTGGATAACAGGTGTGAGCCACTGTGCCCAGCCAAAATCTGACACATTTATAAATTTCTACAATAATTTAAAATACCAAAAATATTCCAAAACATTTCATCGTAATTATTTTCTTCCTAAATTGTGTAGTCTCTCAGAAAATAACTTAGCCTATGTTTCCTTTAAAGAGTTTTAATTTTCTAATGAAGGGACGAATTAATTTTATTTTTCCTTCTTTAAAAAAATTCGTCCAGCAGTGGCTCACACCTGTAATCCCAGCACTTTCGGAGGCCGAGGCCAGAAGATCACTTGAGTCCAGGAGCTCAAGACCAGCCTGGCCAACATGGTGAAACCCCATCTCTACCAAAAATACGAAAATTAACCAGGTATGGTGGCACATGCCTGTAGTGCCAACTACTTGGAAGGCTGAGGTGGGAGGCTCCTTTAAGCCTGAGAGGTGAAGACGTCAGTGAGCTGTGACAGCACCACTGTGCTCCAATGTAGATGACAAAGTGAGACCCTGTCTTAAAACAAAACAAAACTTTTTTTTGGAGATAGGGCCTCACTTGCTCGCCCAGGCTAGAGTAGAGTGGTGCTATCATGACTCACTGCAGGGTCGACCTCCCGGGCTCAAGCAGTTCCTGGCCTCAGCCTTGCCAAGTAGCTGAGACTACAGGTGTGCATCACAATACCCAGCAAATTCCTTTCTGTAGAAACAGGGTTTTGCCATGTTGCCCAGGCTGGTCTCAAAATCCTGGCTTCAAATTATGTGCCCGCCTCAGCCTGTTAGAATGCTGGGATTACAGACTATGAGCCACAACTCTTCTGGCCTATAAATGATAATTTAAGTGAATCTCTGAAGCTACAGTTTTTTGTTTTGAGATGGAGTCTCGCTCTGTGGTGCAGTGGACTCATGGATATTCATTATATTCTTTGGGTTATCATGCAATCCTATCACTTTTAATTTTGTTGCACAAATTGTTTCAGCTTTGGCCACTGCGGACTTTTTCCCAGTCCAGTGTCCTTTTGACACATATTCATTCATTCATCCATCCATTCATTCATCCATTCAGCGTTTTCTTACTTTCCAGTACTAAAAGATGCTCCAGGCTCACCTTGTATTTTCCCTGCCCCGGTCCTAGAATCCACCATCTCTCCAAGGAGGCTTTGTTCTTCTTTGAAGAACAAATTGGAGAATGATGTTAGAAGTCACAATCTAGGTGCTTGGTGTGCTTGTTACAACTGGAGTGTTGCTTTCTAGGGTCTTTTGGCCAACAGAGCTAAGAAATGTAGTGATAAATATACCCATCTATATTATTTCTGTATTTATCTGTGCGGGCACATGTGCATGAGTGAAAGCCTATGTGTCTGTGTAGGTTCATTTACCATTGCCCACTTGCTTATTTGTAACTTCTCTGACAGTGAGAAATCTGGCTCACATTATCTGTAACGTGTCTAGTTATTTGTTCATTCCATTCCTAGTACATAGTAAAATAGTTTCGGAATTGCTAAACTGTTTCCTCATAAAAATAAATTTACTAACTAGAGTACAATATTTGTGAATAAGAAGAAACACTTTTGTTTTTTTTTTCTTGAGATGGAGTTTTGCTCTTGTTGCCCAGGCTGGAGCGCAATGGTGCGATCCTGGCTCACTGCAACCTCTGCCTCTCAGGTTCAAACGATTCTTCTGTCTTAGCCTCCCAAGTAGCTGGGATTACAGGTGCCTGCCATCACACCCGGCTAATTTCTGAGATGGGGTTTCACCACGTTGGCCAGGCTGGTCTCAAACTCTTGACCTCAGGTGATCTGCCCGCCTCTGCCTCCAAAAGTGTTGGGATTACAGGCGAGAGCCACCGCACCAGGCCAGAAGAAACACTTTTTTTTTTTTTTTTTTTTTTTTT
>NW_016811322.1:35090-37756 GCF_001698545.2 Rhinopithecus bieti
TTTTTTTTTTTTTTTTTTTTTTGTTAAGGCACAACGTCAACGTGGTACTAGAAGAGGAGGGATTCACAAGAATTGAAAATTGATGGGGAAGAGAAGGGGTAACTAACATTTTTGAATGTCTGCTGTGGGCCAGGTGCTCAACGAGGTATTTTACAATTCTTTAATCCCCTCAGCATCTTTTTAAGGAGTGTATTATCAGTGAATTGAACATTCAGATAGAAGAATCCCCCATTAAAACACCAGTCCCCCACCGTTACCTTTATTTGTTCTCTCTGGTAACCAAAATCTTGGCTATGATAGTCAGTTTAGGACCACCCAGTCCAGGTAAATACCCAAAATAATATCTAATAGTGTTCTGTAACTTGGAGTTTTATGAAGTGAAAACAATGGAAACTACTGGGGTTCTGATAATAGCCAAGAATAATTTGCAGCATGATAATAAGAATTTCAGAATCGTAGCCTGTCCTAATGACTTTGACTTGATGTTAACCTCAAACAAAATACTTCATTTCTAATGTATAGCTCTCTGGTTTTTATATACACGCATGTCTACTTTAGGAGCGTTTAATTCTATTTTGATAGTTAAATTTTCTTCTCCATTTTCCTCAATATTTTATGAAAATTTCAAATGTACAGAAAGGTTGAAAGAATTATACAGTTACCAGCCTGACCAACATCGTGAAACCCCATCTCTACTAAAAATAGAAAAATTAGCCAGGGCTGGTAGCACAGGCCTGTAGTCCCAGCTACTCGGGAGGCTGAGGCAGGAGAATTGCTTGAACCTGGGAGGTGGAGGTTGCAGTGAGCCCAGATGGCACCACTACACTCCAGCCTGGGCGACAGAGCAAGAGTTTGTCTCAAAAGAGAAAAAAAGAATGAATTATACAGTAAGTACTCATATATTCATATATTCATTATCTAGATCTGTACTTTACTATATATTTGTAGCTAAATATACAGCTCACTATATTTGCTTTATCCTATGCCTAGATGGTAATTAAGTTTTATAATGGTTTACTTTACTTATTTGAAGGAAGTTTATTTTTAGAAGAAATTTTTCTAAGTAGAGATGGTTTCTAAAACCTGATAGGTTCATTCTTTGTTTAGTTTTGAAATATTCATGCAAAGTGTAGAATATACATGTTTATAAAATATGCACATTTAGTATAGATCAGAAACAACATAATTTTCTTTCATCCTTTAATGTTTTTCTCTCTGCCAAACACTTTAGATCTATTTTTCTTGTTTTTTGTTGTCGTTTGTTTTGTTTTTGTTTTTTTGAACGGAGTCTCGCGCTGTCACGCACACTGGAGTGCAGTGGCATGATCTCAGCTCACTCCAGCCTCCGCCTCCCGGGTTCAAGCAATTCTCATGTCTCAGACTTCCAAGTAGCTGGCATTATAGGCATGCGCCACCACGCCCAGCTAATTTTTGTATTTTTGGTGGAGACAGAGTTTCACCACATTGGCCAGGCTGGTCTCAAACTTCTAGCCTCAAGTGATTCACCTGCCTCAGCCTCGTGAAGTACTGGGATTACAGGTGTCAACCATTGCACCCAGGTCCTATTTTTGTTCTGTTTTTCCTTATGGCTATGATTGCCATAGTTTTTTGGACCTAAAACCAGTATGAATGTGTGTATGTATAAGTGTATATGTGTGTATAAATACACACATATATACAAGAGTGTTTAGCAAGATAGACTATTTGAAATTAGAATCTTCATAGAAAATCAGAGAACTATGGTCATCCAACCTGTGCTTTTCAACCAATTTAAATGGTCTACACTTAGTAGGTAATTAAAAAAATTTCTTTTGGTTTGATTTTCATTAAATGGTGCTGTGAAAATAGGGAGGATATACAATGATTTGGTTAAGAAAGCTATAGGATGTAGCAATACTTGAAAGACAGCCAGGCGTGGTGGCTCACACATGTAATTCTAGCACCTTGAGATGGTTGGATCACTTGAGGTCAGGAGTTTGAGACCAGCCTGGCCAACATGGTGAAACCCCGTCTCTACGAAAAATACAAAGATTAGCCAAGTATGATGGTCATCTATTTTAACGCCACGATTCATAAAAGGAAATTAAGGGGGGAAGTAAGCTGGCTGAAATTAATAAAATATCCTATGATTTGATCTATATGGAGGGGAGAGTAAGACGGAGATTGTGTTATTGCAATTACTGATCCCCCAGAGACTTCTGAACACTGAAACTTTTCGAATAAAAAAATTATACATTTTTCTAAACAGATCTAAAAGAGGAATACTTCTAACAGATATGAATAAATATAATTCATGATAACTAAGAATGCTTTTTTCTGAAGACAAAGTATATTTGTGACCAACAGTATTTATATGAGAGCCTATCATTCTCCAAAAATATGCATGAAATCACAGGAATATTGATGTAGAACATGTGAGAACCAGCTTGGATATGGCTATCTGGGTATCTTTATTAAACATAAACAGTCTATATTTAAGTAAATGGAGAATGGGGAAAATTAATAGGATTATACGTATAGCAGATAATGTATGCAGAAGAGCAGAACTCAGAACCAGGCACTTGAAAGTGTACTTGCAGAATCTTACCTAACAATTTTATCTAAGTTAAAACTTAAAAGGCACTACAGTTGGCCCTCTGTGGCCAAAGGTTCTGCATTCTTGGATT
>NW_016811323.1:0-23447 GCF_001698545.2 Rhinopithecus bieti
GCCTCACTGCTGCCTTGCAGTTAGATTGCCGCAGACTGCTGTGTTAGCAATGAGGGAGGCTCCGTGGGTGTGGGACCCTCCCGGCCAGGTGTGGCATATATTCTCCTGGTGTGCCAGTTTGCTTAATGCGCAGTATTGGGGTGGGAGTTACCCGATTTTCCAGGTGTGTGTCTCAGTTCCCCTGGCTAGGAAAAGGGATTCCCTTCCCCCTTGCGCTTCCCAGGTGAGGCGATGCCTCACCCTGCTTCAGCTCTCGCTGGTCAGGCTGCAGCAGCTGACCAGCACCGGTTGTCCGGCACTCCCCAGTGAGATGACCCCAGTACCTCAGTTGAAAATGCAGAAATCACCGGTCTTCTGTGTCGCTCACGCTGGGAGTTGGAGACTGGAGCTATTCCTATTCGGCCATCTTGCTCTGCTCCCCCCTCACTTGTTTTTGAGCCAGTTGAAACTTACAGTCATTGAACAGCTCACAGCAAATTTTGCTTTTTTCCATAAATACCCTAGGTACATGGTGCATAATTTAATTGGCTTTTTTATTAGCATTCTTCGTTCTCTCCTTCATCCTTTGCCTCAGCATAAAAATCCCCCCAAACTGTATATATATTCCCAGCAACCTCCTTCTTTCTTAATTAAAGCCTATTATTGTTCTCTAAACGGAAAGGCATAATTGTTCACATGCTTTGTTTTGTGTGCTGTGCTAGGCACCGGGTATACAATGCTAACCATGATGGACACCATTACTGCCCTTAGCATAAGCCATCTGGGAGAGAAAAGGAAAAAAAAATACAAAGCCTGGTAGTAAATTCTAAAAAGGGTTAAGTAGAGAAAATACATCAGGGTGATCTAACCAAGTCAAGGACAGCAGAAATGTCAATGACTACTTCCCAAAGAATGTGCAGTCTAAGCAAGATTCACTGGCAGCCTTTAACATCAAATTTTAAAACACAGTTCTAGTCAATTAGCCAAGCTCTGAGAAACATTTGCCTTTACTCTTATTCCTATGTATTCTTTGTTTTCTATTTCCATTCTGAGAATATCGATAATAAACTTCATCTACTTTTTTCTTCAGCTTTATTGATGTATAATTGACACACAAAATATATATATATATTTAAGTGTAGAACTTGATATTTTGGTAAATATAAAATTGTGTAATAATTATCACAATCAAGCTAACGTATGTATCACCTCACGTAGTGACTTTATCTGTGTATGTGATGGGAGGTTTATTGTCAGTAGGCTTTAAGTAAACAATACAGTATTTTTAGTAGCCAGTGTTCTGTACGTCAGATCTCCAAAACGTATTCATCTCGCATAACTGAGACTCTATGGCCTTTGATCAACGTCTCCCCACTTTCCCCATTCTCTAACTCTGCATTCACTCTCCAAATAATTGCACTCTTACTTCCCCTTTTCAGTGTTCCGCTGAAACTATTCTGACGTCTTCACGCCTCTGACTGTATTAGCTCTTGGAAGTATTTTAGGTATGCATTTATTCATTCACAGATTGTACATCTAGAGACACATATGTAATCTTTTAACAAGAAAAGTAGTTGAAGTTGACTCTTTGGTTCTACTATTCCTGAAAAAGAAAAGAATATTGATTTCTTAAAATATAATGTTAATTTCCACAATATTACTTTCCCAATCCTTCTTTTAATTTACTTATTTTCCCTATTTTATTTCCTTAGCTTCCTTGTGTTGTCCTTGTCCAGGTACCTTTTACCTTAGTCTTCCCGCAAACAACTAGTGCTTTTAACCACGTATTTTAAAATATTGACTCATTAATCAATACCTCTAATGTTCTTTTATCCAGCTTTCTCTCTCTCTTTTTTCTTTTCTTTTCTTTTCCTTTCTTTTTTTTTTTGTTTTTTTTTTTTTTTTGAGACAGAGTCTCGCTCTGTAGCCCAGGCTGGAGTGCAGTGGTGCAATCTTGGTCTCACTGCAGGCTCCGCCTCCCAGGTTCACGTCATTCTCCTGCCTCAGCCTCCAGAGTTGCTGGGACTACAGGCATCCGCCACCAAGCCAGGCTAATATTTTGTATTTTTAGTAGAGACGGGGTTTCATCATGTTAGCCAAGATGGTCTCCGTCTCCTGACCTCATCATCCGCCCACCTCGGCCTCCCAAAGTGCGAGGATTACAGGCCTGAGCCACCGCGCCCGGCCCCAGCCATTTATTTCAAACTGCTTGCTAGATCTTCCCACCTTGATGTCCACTAAAAATCACATATTTAGCATGACAAAAGCAAAACATATGTGTGTACATTATATAACAGATAGCTTTATATATGCATGTTTTTATTTATCTCTAGCACATTTATTTATTATCTGTGTTCCCTACAGCTGCATTAAGGAAGTTTTATAGTTTTACTGATACCTACCTTGTCTCCTCAGTGAATACTTGGTAAGTTACAATTATGAGTAATAATCAAGTTTTCTGTTTCTAAAGATATAAAAGTTTGAGAGAATAAAGTAAGAAATGACTAGAACTAATTATTAAAACGTGAAATGCCTTATATGTAGAAGTATAATGAGGGGAGCTGAGAAAACAGTAAGAAAATAATATTGTTTTAATTTCATCATTTTTACTTTATATTCAGGGGATACATGGGCAATTTTGTTAAATGGCTATATTGTGTAATGCTAAGTGAGGTTTGGGGTACAATTGATCCTATCACCCAGGTATAAAGCACAGTGCCCAAAAGTTAGTTTTTCCACTCTTTCCCCTCTCTCTTGCTCCCCTCTCTGGTGGTCTCCAGTGTCCATTGTTTCCATCTTTATCTCAGTAAGTACCCAATATTTAGGCCCCATTTGTAAGTGAGAACATGCCGTATTTGGTTTTCCATTCTGCATTAATTTTCATAGCATAATGGCCTCCAGCTGCATCCATATTGCTACAAAAGACATAATTTTATTATTTTTGTTTTGCGGCAGGAGTATTTCATGGGGTGTATGTACTACATTTTCTTTGTCCAAACCACCATCTTGGGCACCTAGGTTGATTCCATGTCTTTGCTATTGTGAATAGTGCTGCCATGAACATGTGAGTGCATGTGTCTTTCTGGTAGAATAATTTGGTCTCTTTTGGCTATATACCCAGTAGTAGGATTGCTGGGTTGAATGGTAGTTCTGTTTTTAGTTCTCTGAGAAATCGCCAGACTGCTTTCCACAGTGGCAGAACGAATTTACATTCCCATCAACTGTGTATAAATGTTCCCTTTTCGCCACAACCTCACCAACATCAGTTGTTTTTTTGACTTTTTAATGATAGCCATTCTGATTGGTGTGAAATGGTATTTTATCACGGTTTTGATTTTCATTTTTCTTATGATTAGCAATGCTGAGCAATTCTTCATGTGTTTGTAGGGTGCTTACATGCCCTCTTTGAGAAGTATGTGCTCATGTTTTTTGCTTACTTTATAATGTTTTTTTTTTTTTTTTTTTTTTTTTTTTTTTTTTTTTTTTTTTTTTTTTTTTTTTTTTACTTATTGAATTGTTTAAGTTTCTTATAGACTCTGCATATTAGACCTTTGTTGGGTATATAGATTGTAAATTAAAATATTATTTTAAAATCCTAACAAGGAATTTTCAGAGTTGCAAGATATTCATCTTCATAATGAAAAGCTAACTTTCCTTAGGTCCAGGAATGCTATGTTCTTTCCTAAATGAAGCATCACAAATTCTCATAGCACTGTGGGTAATTTGAAATATATTGAGGACATCTGGGGATGGGATTAAGATAGTGAGAGGAGGGCTCTAGATGTTGTCCAATGTCTCCTGTGGAGGGATGGCCTGCGTATCATTCTCAGTGGAGATCAATAAGGTAAAAATAAATATGTGAACTAGAGAATATAAGAGTACATACACCTATGGCAATATATCAATATATGGGACACTTAATATTCTAGTTACTCTTTATTAATGGAATATTAAAAACAATTCTTAACAATAGTTTCCCTTCTGATCTATTTTTTATTTTTTCAGTATGTAAGTTTTGTTAATCTTCTGTGACTCTTCTGTGTCTTTCTCCTACTCCCACCCCTCCTTCAGAAGCTGTGTTTGGTGGATTTCTGATATTAGGCTTTTATGACTATATGGAGAAAGTAACTTCTTGATGCCATGACTTAGATTCAAGTTCTTATCCCACAATAAGTAAAAAAAAAAAAATATTTTCTATAAAGTATATTTCTCATCAATTTTAATCTAACAGTGAGAAAACAAGGGATAAATATATACTCTAAATTTGTATTACAGATTATTTAATATTTATGCAGTCTGTACTAAGATGCAATTGCACAGTCTTGTGATTACACATGATCTTTTGATAGCTCAATTTCAGTGTAAATATTGAAACAAAAATCAAATGTAGAGCTTCTTTTACATTCAAATTTATATCACTTTTTAAACAGCTATTGAATGGAATTGTTGAATGAATTATTTCTCACTCATGTAAAATAGGAATATAAGACTAGTGAAATCACACATTTTCATAGCAAAATGTATTTTTTGACATCTGAACATCTGAGGAAATATACATACATATAAGCACTTTAATTCAGTGATGTAAAGATAAGAGTTTTTTTGTGTTGTTGTTTGTTTTTTTTGAAACAGAGTCTCACTGTGTCATCCATGCTGGAGTACAATGACATGATCTCAGCTCACTGCAAACTCCGCCTCCCTGGTTCAAGCAGTTCTCCCACCTCAGCCTCCTGAGTAGCTGGGATTACAGGCACGTGCCACCACACCAGACTGATTTTGGTATTTTTAGTAGAGACGGGGTTTCACCATGTTGGTCAGGCTGGTCTTGAACTCTTGACCTCAGGTTATCCACCCTTCTCAGCCTCCCAAAGTGCTGTGATTCCAGGAGTAAGCCACCACTCCCGTCCCAAGTTAAGAGTTTTGAGTACTCAGAAGAAAATTCAATACATTTAATTTGTATTTAGCATATCCCAAAGTTTACCTGTCTCTAATAATTTAAATAAAGACATTTTCTTTAGTTTTCTATTAGTCTGTATTCCTATAGTCATAGATGCTTCAGAAGCATTTGAAAAATTACAAAAACAAAATGCTTACTGAATTTTTTACTCAGAATAAGGTGAATCCATAGATCAAGTTGGGAAGAACTGATGTCTTACAAAACTGAGTCTTTAACTACATGAACATGGTACATCCTACCATTGGTTTAGTTTGTCTTAAATTCATCCAATAACATTTTCTTGTTTTCTCTTAAAGATTTAAATATATCTTTTACTCTAGATATTCTCCAAGATATCTGACATGCTTGAATGTTATTTTAAATTTTTTTAATTTCCTAAAGTTTAACTTTCCAACTGTGATTGGCCTTTAGAAATATAATTGATTTCTCAATATGCAATGACCTTCTTAAATTGACAGCCCAGTTTGTACTGGATCAGCTTTGTCTGAGAACACAACAACGCTGTCCAAATCCCGAGACCAAGAGACTTGATCAAACCCTAGCGTGGCTTCTAGCAGCATACGGCCATGTTCCTCGATGGCCCTAGCATTCCATTAAAATGTCCTCCTAAGAAAGATCTACACTGGGCCGGGCGCGGTGGCTCACGCCTGTAATCCCAGCACTGTGGGAGGCCGAGACGGGCGGATCACAAGGTCAGGAGATCGAGACCATCCTGGCTAACACGGTGAAACCCCGTCTCTACTAAAAATGCAAAAAATTAGCCGGGCGTGGCGGCGAGCGCTTGTAGTCCCAGCTGCTTGGGAGGCTGAGGCAGGAGAATGGCGGGAACCCGGGAGGCGGAGCTTGCAGTGAGCCGGGATCGCGCCACTGCACTCCAGCCTGGGCCACAGAGCNAAAAAAAAAAAAAAAAAAAAGAAAGATCTACACTGCCAGGGAACTTTACTATTTATTTGTTGTAGCTGACACTTGACAAATGGCCTCTCTTTCCTGGAGCATTTATTTAAAACATCTTGCCATTGTAAATGTATATTTTTTACAACTCAGAAATATGTCTCTCAAAGGTCTAAGAGCCTTTTTTTTCTTTTTTTCTTTTTTCTTTTCTGAGACGGAGTCTCTCTCTGTTGCCCAGGCTGGAGTGCAGTGACGCCATCTCGGCTCACTACAAGCTTCGCCTCCCGGGTTCACACCATTCTTCTGCCTCAGCCTCAGGAGTAGCTGGGACTACAGGCACTCGCCACCACATCCGGCTGATTTTTTGTATTTTTAGTAGAGACGGGATTTCACTGTGTTAACCAGGATGGTCTCGATCTCCTAACCTCATGATCCGCCCTCCTCGGCCTCCCAAAGTGCTGGGATTACAGGCGTGAGTCACCACTCCCAGCCGCCATTTTTTTTTTTTTAATATAATCGTGGGGAAGACAGGGCATCTACCAGTCTCTGTGGGAAGCTGGAATTCTCACTTTGGTAACTGCCAGCTGGTAGACACAACTGGCCTCATCACATTCACGTTGACCATCCTTTGTAATTTTTCACTTCTTTGAATCTACTGAACCTCTGCTATCTCCCTTCCATCAGTTTTCGTTTAGAATGTCCAGTTGCCTCTGCAAAATTTGGGATGCAGCTCAGCTCTTTCCCTACTGTTGGTAGTTACTGAATAAAATCTGTTCTCACCGCTTTAGCTAATGTCTAGCTCTGTTAATTTCTGACATATTGAACAGGAAATGTATTGGAATCCTGTGGCTTTGTTTGGATTGCAAATGGCTGAAAAACTATTTTTTGTGTGTGATGCATAGAAGGTAGAGTTAAAGCAGCAGTCATCATTTCCTGAAGATCATTATTATTTGACGTAGTGACATACAGGAAGTTTTCAGGTTGCCTTGCTGTTCTGTTGACAGTCAGATATTCCTCCTAATTGCCATCCCTGCTGAGCGTAGAAGCCCCAAGCTCACCATTGAATACTCGGCTATGACCATAGAAATGTACAGAGGCAACGTATTTCCATAGGCTATTGTACAACTTCTTCATATCCCCACTCCAGTGGCAATATGTACCTGGTGTCCTAGATTCTCCGTTACTTACTAACTTACCTACCTATGCCAACGTTCCTTGAGTTTTGTTACCAAATTTTCGTCTAATTTTTCTGCTTCAGATTCTTCTACTTTCCTAGCTTCTGATACGGTTTTTGAGATTTTATATTATGAATTCCTTATTTCATAATATTCATACTGGCTCTACTTTCTTGGACAAATCCTATCAAATACAGTTAATAGTGCTAGAGTTATGGTGTTACTGTATAAAAATCTAAGATATTTTACCTTGCATTCACTATAAAAACAAAACAAAACAAAAAAACTGGCATTGAATGTTGGAAAGACAATAAGAATATTGTTATTAGGGGCTGAAAATAAGGTGGGCCACATTATGTATGGAAGAATGTTTTGCAACACTGTCTATTTAATATGGAAGGTAGATAATATATCTAAATGAGTACTTTTGTGGGATTGGAAAATGAAACTATTTCTCATTATCAGCTTCTTTAGCAGAGGAAGAAAACAAATTCTAGTGTAAGGAAAGGCCTAGGCATCAGAAGATGTCTAATCAAAAGCACTGACCGTAAAGCATCAAGGTAAACTCAACAATATAGACTGAGGACCCTTTAATAAGCATTTTACTTTAAAAAATCAACAATGAAAGAATTGAATTATAAATTCACTTAACTATTCAAAAGGACTCCAAGTATCAAAATGACATGTAATTCAGTAGCCTGACACATAGCCCAAAGTAGACAGTGGTCTGTCGCAAAAAGATTTATTGTTATGCCTTTTGTTAAAGGACATAATGCCAATAAGATTCATAGATTAAAAAATGTATAGCATTTTCAGAATTGCATAAACAGAAGAACTGCTAGTTTAGACTCAAAGGGATAGTGACACTTTAAAATATAAAGACGTCATTGGGCCAGCAAAACATAGGAAATAAGCTTAGAAAAGTTCTCAGTCGAAGTGTAAGTCTTTTCTTTGTTGAAAAAAAAAAAAATAGACAATAACATATAGCTAAGTGCCCAGCCATTGGAGCAAAATACCTAAAAGAGGAATTCCCGAGGATCAGAACTTGACCCTAACATTACCTTCCCTTGGAGAAAGGGGAATTGGCAACATGTGCCTGACTCAGTTTCACACTTGCTGTGAAACAATGGCTACTATCTGTTTTCAGATTCATTTTCTTAAAACGACAACAAAAAAGGAAGAATGTCTACTACAGACATTGTTCTCTATCTCTACTGGCCTTAATGGTGGCTTCCAAAAAGATATATCCACATCTGAATTTCCAAATACTGTGAATATTATTCCTTATGACAAAAAGGTAGTATTAGTTACTTATAGCAAATGACATGATTAAGTTAAGACTTTTGAAAGGAGGAACTTCCATTATATTTCTAGGTGTGTTGTAAATGCCATCACATATGTCCTACAAACAGGAGGCAGATTAAGATGAGAGAGACAGACACATACACGGAAAAGAAATGCAACGTAAGAAACGGGAGATGCAAGCCAAGCCAAGTAATGTTGAAAGCCACCAAAAGCTTGAAGATACAAGAAACAAATTCTCCCCTAGAACCTTCAGAGGGAGCATAGCCTTGCCTTAATTCAGGCTTCTAGTTTCCACAGCTGTTAAAGAAGGAATTTATGTTGTTTTAAGCCACCAAGCTTGTGGAGTTTGTAACAGCAGCTGCAGAAAACTCATGCACTATCTCACATTGTGTATTGGGTGTGTGGTTATTTCACATGACTTTTTTTTAAGTCACAGATTTCTGCCCCTGAGGTTCTGTATCCAAAGTTTCACACACAAAGTCTTGGTTTAGATAATGAGATTTTGCGCTGACGGCCTGAGCTTGTGCCATGGTTGGATAAAAATTTGAAGCTTCAGAGCATATTTTGCATATGGAAATTACCGAATGAGTTTTTAAACAGAGAGCATTCTGTAGCAAATTAAAGAATTAAAGATGGCCCCCAATTTTTTGCCACTCCTCCAAACCAGAGTTGGAGTCTATTTCTTTTTCTCTTTCTTTCTTTTTTTGGGGGGTGGGAGGGAGTCTCGCTCTATCACCAGGCTGGAGGGCAGTGGTATGATCTCAGGTCACTGCAACCTCTGCCTCCCAGTTTCAGGTGATTCTCCTGTCGTAGCCTACTGAGTAGCTGGGATTACAGGAGTGTGCCACCACACCCAGCTAATTTTTGTATTTTTAGTAGAGATGGGGTTTGATCATGTTGGCCAGGATGGTCTCGATCTCCTGACCTCATGATTCGCCCACCTTAGCTTCCCAAAGTTCTGGGATTACAGGCATGAGCCATCATGCCTGGCACCTTTTTCTCTTGAACTATGACATTGTCATTAGAATCGCTGGTTTCCTGTGAAATGTTTTCTATTCTGTATTACCCAATTTTTTGATGTTTAAGATTCTTTTCTATGTTACTGTTCTTCTTATTCAACTTGTCTGTTGGATAATCAAAGTTAATGAAAATCAGATAATTTTGCTTTTCTTATGAATTTGCCATTGAGTCATGGAGAAAGTAATTACATAATCTCACACTGGCATGCACGTGTGCTATGGTATAACAATGAAATGTAAGAAAGGAAGTACCTCATGTTCTAAAAACGTACAATACAGAGATTGAATTTGGTTATGGTGATCAGGATGTTTATTACTGAGAATGTGACTCTGACAGTTAATGATTCAAATTTATCTTGGTAGAGATAAGAGAAAAGAACTATCTAAAGAGGGAGCAACATATGGAAAGGCAAATGGATCCACAAATCTGAAACAGGACCTCTACAGCTAGAACTAAGAAAGGAAGGCATAACGGGGTATAGAATGAGGCTGGAGAAATATGTTAGCCCTAGACCTTAAGGCCTTAGAAAGACATATTAAGAAACATTTTTTAAACCTGAAAAGCAATGAGAAATTGTAAAATGATCTTAAACTAAAAGTGAAGAATGAAGTTTGTTTTATGAATAGTGTTTTTATTTCAGTGAATATTGTGTTTAAAGTTTTGTCAATTAGGTGAAAGCTGATGGCAGTTTCGACAAATGTGTTGGATAAAAAGTGGAGTTCAGATGCAGGAACTATTTAAATGTTAACAGAGAACACTCTTGGTCAGATAATTTCAACAAAGTTTGAAGAAGATTAAGATCATAAGAATATTCCCTATAGTTAGTATCCTGATAAAATCAATTCTCTTTCATTGATAAAGCCAAAATATACTGCCACAGCTTATGATTTAAATTTTTCTTTTAAGGTCTGTAACTTCTAAATATATATTTCCTGAATATATATAATGCCAACTAAAATATAATACTATAAAATAGAAATTATTTATTGATTAAAATATACATTAAAAGTAAACACTCTGGGAGTAAATAGAAAATATAAATTATTAAGCTAAAATATTCTTGAACTTGACTGACATAATTCGTTTCACCAGTGATCAGAATAAATTTTAAATAACTAAAATTTTGGAAAATTTCACTGCCTATCTAACATAAGTGTTGAAAAAAATGAATACATTCATGATTACACTATAAATTCTAGTGATATTTTAAGCATATTTATGATAATAAGTGATTCAGTCTCAATTTTCTCTTACTTTAGAGAGGATATAAATTTAGTTTTTGAGGTCTTCTAAGGACAAAATTATTAAAAACGAAGACACTGATTATATGCTAGTGTTCACAAATTTTAACCTTTGTAAATTTTGTGTGTAAATGACCTTTTTCCCTAGTTGTTGGGACATTCAGCTTAAACACCACATATTAAAAAAATTTTTGGAATCTATCAAGATTACTAAGTAGGGTGTTATCTATATGGAATTGTCAATGTAAAATATATGTTTCCACAGGTTAAGTTCTGCCCCCAAATTGTTGTTTTAGACCATCTTCCTGGAAAAGAACAGAATAAATTACTGAAGAAAATGGTTGTGTGAGTGAACTTTTAATTATGAAAATTGAGAAGCTTTACAAAACTAGTAGCTCCAAATCTTTTTTAACATTTCAATCTCTGAGCCACATAACTGTTAAATTTTAAACAGGAGTTTGCCTCAACTTATTTCTCAGGCAAACTGTGTGTAAATCTCAAAAAAGATGAACAAATAATGCAGGTTATTATCACATGAAGAATGAGGCAAAGGTTTAGTCAATGTTTATTGGCCGCGTTATTCATATTCAACAATTGATATATGTTTGTATTAAAAACTGATTATTTTACTTTTTTACATAGACAAAGTCACCACAACACATATACATAAAAATATACATCAAGCCTACTCGTAGGTAAAAAAATTTGTTTTTTACGTTAAAAATCATCATTAGTTGACCTACTTATCTATACGAAAAGAGATGCTTATGCATGGATTCACAGAAGTCATTAAATGTATTATGTCTTAAAGGATCCTGTATATATATATATATGTGTGTGTGTGTGTGTGTGTGTAACTTCATTTGATTAATCAAAATTGTTTTAATTTTAAAATCTTAGCATAGAATTGTAGGATTAATTTGACAGTAAAAGTAATTCAAATATTATTTTCTCTACAATTATTTTGTAGAATAAGGATGAGATGTGTTTTGATTGCTAGATTATGTTCATCTATTACAAAAGGTTTTAGAAGTTCTCATGTCCTTTTAGCTTGACAGTGTTAAAAATTGGAATTAACGATCTGATATCATTTTTTAAATGTGAGACTTCTCTGAAATAGCATGTACTATCATCATGTTAGAATTTTATCTAATCTAGCGATAGTCAAGATGAGAAGGTAGAGAAAAGTCTATTGTTCCATTTAACCATTGTCATAGTAACAAACTCAAATATACTGCCACGCTGTGCCTAAAACAGTAAGAAATTTAAATTTAATGTTAAATAAATGCAAAATGTATTTAATGGCCATATATCTGTAGCACATGTATGATTAAACAGTAATTATTAAAATATTTATACACAAATATATGTATTAGTTTATAATTATAGAACATTTAACTTTTATCTTATAAGATATTTAACTTTTTTTTTAATAAGGAAAATGCAACTCCTTGGCTGTCTCTTATTTGTATGTATTAGTGTGAACATAAGTCAGAATTACTGCAGTCAACCCAATTTACTCACAGGAGCAGGTTTCCCAGTAGTAATTGTGTCTCCACTGGAAATGCAGCGAGGCATATAGTTTGAGTGACCCATGCTTGCTTCTGATATGTCTTCCCACTTTTTTATTAGACTATTAGAAATTTGGTAGAAAAAATAAATTCTGGATATTTTCTTCACTTTCCTAGGGAAAAAAAAATATTTATTCTCATTTAATTTGTTTGCCCTCTCTTCTTGAAATTATAAGTTAATTCCAATTCAGAACAAAAAGAAAGTAGTCTCTGGAAGAATTTTAATTATTTCCAAATGCCTCTCCAGCATATAAATGCTTAACTGTGTGACTTTTCCATTTATGGGCTGTGAGAAATAAACAGCTGGGATAAACAGCAGGCATTTCAAGATATTTTATTTATTTCTCAGCAGAAGTTTAAGCATATGTCATAATGATGGCATTTACATCATAATATATGTTGCTTCTTACAGCTCTGCAAACCCATCAGAATCTGCACAAATGACTGTGGAATGGTAGAATAAGAAGAGTCTATCAAACAGACTTCCATCTGCTTCGATTCCAAAAGTTCAACCTTTATTATAAACTAAGCAACTGAAAATCAAAGTTCTGAAAACTTAATTGCTTTCCTTAAATCTTAGTTTCAGTTTAACTTTTGGAATGATCCAACATGCCATGATATAGGAATTTACATATTGTGTTGTAATTTTCCTTTCCTCAATATCCTGTTGCCTGTTGTCTTCCTAATATTTAATCAATGACATTTATTACAATGGAAAAAATATATACTGGTGAACATGAAATGGTCAATGTCATGTTAACTCCATAATAAACCCACTCTTTTGATAATTTGATTTGGTATAAAAGAAAAAGGAGTGAGTTTTGAATAATTGTAGGTTGTGTGAGCATATTCAGGACAGTCCTTGGAGAGGTGACCATATCATAATCTTTTATTAGACCATAGACTAGAGGGAACGTAGTATAGGATGTAACTGTCATCATATTATGTCAAAAAAGGGGGGAAGGGTCTTTTTTTGTTTTGTTTTGTTTTGTTTTTTGCAGTTCAGAGGATTATAGGAAGGGAGATACTGATATTTTTTCAGACGTTTTGGGTTTGCCATGTTCCATTTAAACTCCTAGAAGACTGCTTCACAGATTGGTCCTGAGGCTTCATGCAGTAAAGAAGATGTAACAAAATGAGACAGTGATTCTGAGCAGCACTTCTCCTGACTCTCCACGAACTGCTTACAATGTGAAAGAAACCCAGCCTCTGAGGCTGAGAAACAGAAAAACAAGCTAAATGGTTGGGAGTTTTCTATATGCGTTTACTGTAGTGGGTAGCTCACTCTGTTGTTAGATAAAGAAATTCTGGGCAGTTTGCCTGGATGGTAACTAAAGGAGAGTCACAGCAAGAAATGTGGTTTAGATGCTTAACTCTAGAGAAAGCTAAAGTGGGATCAAGTCACTAAGGGCAATATAAAGAGCCTGAAATCGTCAAAGTGTAGATCATGACTTCCCCTGTCATTGCATTCATCAGTAGATGACAAGAGAGGGCCAAAACCCTCCAGGGCAGAAACTAGCAGCAGTTTCCAACCAGCCCCAGACCTGCTGCTCTCAATCAAAGATGGCCAGTGAAACCAGCCTAACACCTTCACTTGCCATGTTCTTAGGATAGTAAATATTAAATGTTGCCTTCTAAAACACCATTATTGGAATGAGAACTAAAACATGTCAGACAAGATCCCCTTACATAGTGGATCTTCAGCTGAGGATGTTAGGAGATTTCTAATTCTGAGTGTGAAAAAAATAAGTGTTTTCAATCATCTCTAAAAGAAATTTAACATTTCTATTAATTTGTAATGTAAGCAATAAAACACAATAGTATAGTTATATTTGCAATTTAGTCACCATTGGAAATCATAGAAATTTTTATATTGTATTACATTGTTGCAAATATAAATTATCTTTTATGCTCACTACTTCAAAGTTAGAGTAATCATTAGAGCTTCTGCTAGCTTCTGCTATTTACTTCATTGATGAGGAATCACATGTATTACTATATTACTTTTTAAGGTTTTGAGAACTATATTTCAGAATGATAATTTTGCTTTGCAATACTTTCTGTTGGTGTTGTATTTTTACGAAACGCACTATTCTGAGAGTGCGTCAATAGGAGTCACGCCTCTGCCAAATTGACCTGTGGCATTAAAGAACAAAATAAGACAAAAACAGATAACATGTACTTTCCAGTGACTTTGCAATGACGAGTTATTATGTCATGGATGCTTACAAATTGAAAGATTTTAAACTTGAGATGACTGAGGTATTAAAGTTGTTTAAAAAGTTAAATTCATAGAAATGGAGGGTAGAGGGTTGTTACTAGGGATTGGGGTGTGGGGGAGATG
Organism: Rhinopithecus bieti; assembly: GCF_001698545.2. Taxonomy (NCBI): domain Eukaryota; kingdom Metazoa; phylum Chordata; class Mammalia; order Primates; family Cercopithecidae; genus Rhinopithecus; species Rhinopithecus bieti. The sequence continues at coordinate 14,484 of NW_016811323.1, forward strand.
GGGAGATATTGGGCAAAGGCTTCAAATTTGCAAATATAAGATGAATAAATTCTGCAGACTTAACATACAGCATGATGACTACAGTTAATACGAATATACTGCATCCTTGAAAACTGCTAAAAGATTAGATCTCAAGTATCCTCATACACCGCCCCAAAAAAGTAGCCGTTAATACATGAGGTGACGGGCATACTAATTAGCTTACCTGTGAAAATCTTCACATTGTATAGGTATATATAAACATCACTGTGTATACCTTGAGCATATGCAGTTTTTACTTGTTTTTTATACCTCAATAAAGCTGAAAAAACTGTTTTTGTTTCTCCATATGAATGTTTACTTACTTTCTCTGCTGTCAGCAGAATTTGACCTTGAATAAAATGAGATTAAGTCAGTAATAAAGAAATAAATTACCTATATGTTCCTTATGTATCTAAGTTGTGATGTGAACAAACTCACAACTACAAAGAGTAAATATGATTTTCCTCATGTGAAAATACAAATCTTCACTATTCTGAACAATGCATATTTATTGAAAGGATAGAGTATATTCCCTTGTTATTAATGAGTGCAGCAATACGTTACACCTGTGCTGAATTCCTAGTATTGATCTAAATAGATAGGACTAACAATAATAAGATTATACAGAATCTCCAAAAAGTAGAACAGGTAAAATAAGAATTTAAAACTTTTAAATAATGACTGGCAAATAAACATAATAATAGCTGAGTTCAGATTCATAAATCTAAAAGGTATAATGAGTGTAAAATAACCCATTAAAGTGCCCCTTATTAGGTTGATCTTCAAATTATATTTGCAATATTTTGAATTGAGAATTCTCTGATATGCTGAATAAAGAATAATTTTATTAAGCATTATAAACTTTTTCTAAGATAATTTATGTCTAAAACTGGAAAATGTATGCAATTTGTAAGCTAATTTTACTGATTAGAAATGTGCATTATGAGAAATTTGCCTTCTGTAAGCAACATCTGAATATATTTAGATAGGATAATTATATTCAAAAACAATACACTCATTGGTCTTAGGTGTTGATGGTCATGTGATATGTAACTAATATGAAGTGTAGCCATACATGTGCATTAGACTAGTCTCAAACATTTGAACTCTTGCCATTGTTGAGGATCCTTTACTGATTTTTTGTCATTGAATATTAACTGAGTAATATTTACCTCGAGAACATAATTTGTAAATACAAAGATATTAAAATTTGTTCTTTTTTTAAATGCTTATATTTTTAGAAAATAATACACCAATTGCACCATCTGTTGTTTATGGCCATTTAGTCTGTCTGTTCATCTATCTCTTCTAGGTTGTGACTTCTAAATATAATATTCAATAACAGTGCCTCTTTTCTCTGGTTACAAGAACTATATTTACTGCAAATAGTTTTATATATATATTGGCTTATCTTTACTGAGAACTGTCGTCATCAATCAGAGTCAATTGAGAGAGTAATCATTCGATTTTTTTTTTTGAAATAACAAATCTGTGACATGCATATCTTGGGAATACCAGCAAAATTTGAAGTTTGAGGAAGAAGGCATTAATCAAGCCTTATAGGTAGTGCATTTGGGAATAAAGGCATCGTTTTTAAAAATTCTACAACCTTGAATGGATGAGTTGAGCATTAATTTTCCCATGCCTAACTGTTCCATCTTGAATAGTTACTAAAGCCCTCTGTCTTGTTTATCTTCTTTGTAATGTGGAGATTAAAAGTGTATCTTACAAGAAAGTGAGGTTGTAAGAAAAACAGCCTGTCATATTGTAGGGATTAGCTAAATTTAGACACAAAAATATGAGCTCAATGATGGCTGGAATTCTATCTTTTTTCTTCACTAAGTCCCCAAAGCCTAGAATATGGCTAGCATATACAGTATGCTACATATCCACCTATTTATGCTACAATAATATGCTATATCCACCTATTTGCAGTTTTGCTTTCCACACTTTCAGTTACCTATGGTCAACTGTGGTCCAAACATATTAAATGGAAAATTCAGGAAATAATTCATTAGTTTTAAATTGCACACGATTCTGAGTAGTGTGATGAAATCTCCAGACAAGCCCTCCTGCTTTATCACAGGTGGATGCAAACCACCCCTTTGTCCCAGGTATACACTCTGTATACACCATCTACCCATTAGTGACTTAGTAGCATCTAGATTATTCGATTGAAAAACATAGTACACTACTCTACATATAGGGTTCAATACTATCTGCAGTTTCAGGCATCCACTTGAGGTCTTGGAACAGATTCCTAATGGATAATGGGGTGCTACTACAATGGGTACTAAATATGTGCTCAGTAATTATGTTTATGCAAATAAAATACATAAAATAAAATTTCTTTTTAGCTAAATAATATTTTTTCTGAAATGTTTGTTTTATTTTATAAATTTATTTATAAGACCTAAAAAAATTAACGTACATGTGATTTCACAAGCAGAGACTCTTGGAAAAAAAGAACAATGCAAGCTAATATAAGAAAAAATGTATTTGAATGTATTTGTCTCTGCCGTTTAGCATGCTTTATTTTAGTCCACGAGCTCAATATCCACATGAAGTCTACAGGCAGCATCTTCTACTAGGAGAACTATGGAAACATTCAATTGCCTAACGCAAATCAAATTCTTTGCTCATCTGCCTAACATCCTCAATAGAATAATTTGCTGAATGCAATCTATTACATAATATCATCATTTTACAATACCTATAAATAACTAGAAGATATTTATAGCTATGGAAACTTCTGCAGAGGTACTGGGGAGAGAGTACCTAGGAAAGATAAATAATTTGATTGGAGGGGGTGCAGAGGGGACTAGAGAATTTCATGAAAAGGCCATTATCCCCTCTATGTCTCACTAAATATGTGTAGTAAAATATTCAATTTTCGTTAAGTACTTATGAATATAATAGTAAAATATATCATATTTATTCAAAGATAGTCTAAGTGCAGACCTTAAAACCTTTATAATTTGAATGAAAATTTGCTAATTTTAATTATTAGTAAGATATTTTCTAAAAAAAATTAAAATTTCAATGTCTACAGTAACGGTAGCTCTCATGATCCTCGAGATTACTTTTTGCAGAATGTATCCAGATGACATTACAAGAAGTCAACCACATAGTAATGCAGAAAAGTTTCTCTCACAATTTTTAATTATCTAAATTATTTAGAATACATGGTAACATTCGTTCCTTGAATTCCCATGACAATATTTATATAGACTAAACATTTTCCTTCTTTCACAAAATGGTTTCAAGGAATGACTATCAGCTCCAGGTATGTGTGATCACCTGGTATGTGTGATACTTGAGTATCTTTATAGGGTATTAGGCTACCATATTTTTTTAAGTAAACATATCTGCCCAGAACTTAAGGACACTACCATAGTAGAACATATTTTTAATGATTTATTATTAACATGAAAGTGTTCATTGTATATTAAAACAGACATTCTCAATCTATAATGTGCATAAGAATCCCTCATTAAAATGAAGATTCTAATTAAGCTTGTCTGCATTTCTAATAAGATACCGGGTGATACTGAGGCTACCCTGAGGACCACATTTTAAGTGGCAAGATATAGAACATCGTATTAAATATTGAAATGCCACTGGATTTGATAAGACCTGTTTTCTAATTTCAGAAAGTTCATAAGCTAGAAGGAAATTAGAAATAATTAGTCATGCTAATTTCTGTAAAATGGAATGGTTACCAACATGTTACATACAAAACAAGCTTGATGAAGAATATAATACAAAGTCTACTGGAATTAATTTTTTTACAGCTCAAGAATAAGCTATGCTTTTTCAAATTTTAAGATATCTGCATCAGTAATTTGCTTCTTTTTTAAATAAAATGCCTATTTAAACATTTAACAAAACAGAACAAAATTAAAAAACAAAACAAAACACCTCTTTATGGTAGGCAATGCAGAGTGGTAGTGGTTTCCACTCAAATAGAAGATAAGTCTGCAATGTATGGCCTGTGGGTCAGATCCATACTACTACCTGCTTCGTACAGACCACAACTATGAATTTCTTTTTACATTTTCTAACAGTTGAACAACAATTTACAAAAGAAAATTTCTTAAAATATTAAAAAGATACAAAATTTAAAATTCAGAGTTTATAAAACTGTTGTTGCCACACAGTGATGCCCATTGACTTATGTACAGTCTATGGAGTCTGCTATGGCCTGAATGTTTGTTTCCTCCCAAAACTAATATGTTGAAACCGAATCCACAATGTGATGGTTTTAAGAGGTAGGGCATCTGGAGGTGATAAGGTGATGAGGGTGAAGCCTTTATGAATGGCATTAGTGTCCTTACAGAACAGGCCCAGGGGAGTTTGTTTGCTCCTTCCAATATGTGAAGAAACTGCCAGAAGAGGCTATCTATGAACCTGGAAATGGACCCTCATGAGATACCAAATCTGCCGGCACCTTTATTTTGGACTTGCCAGCCTCCAAAACTGTGAGAAATAAATCTCTGTGTATGAGCCACCAGTTTAGGGTATTTTGTTACTACAGACCAAACTGACTAAGACAACTGCTCTCATGTTACAGCAGGCAGAGTTGAATCGTGGCCACAGGTCATAAGCATGGAATTTGTATTTTCTGTTAAGTTTGTAAAAGTATAAAAACCAACCAGGAAAGTAAATTGCGTGTGCATTAGATTTTTTTTCTAGCGTAGAAGTCATGTAAATATACATTTTCTATTCCTTAGAAGAAGGTATTTTTTAGTTTGAAAAAATGCCAATGGGGTTTGAAGTCGGGAGTCATGTCTTTAAGGATCTGGAGCAGAAGCTCCAATGCTGTTAAATGAGAGGGTCATATCACAAGGCTTCTATAGTCCTTTTCTGACCCAGCCTTTACGTATATATATTAAGCTTATATTTATTTCTTTCCTTTAAATTTGTCAACCCTGTGATGTTGTCCTAAAAGGAAAAAATGATATTATTTAAACTGTTTTACACGTGACTTTCCTTTCTATTATCCTTGAATTTGTTCTTGTTTAAAGTGTTTTATTGTCTTGGTTTTATAAGCTTGTTTCTTTTGCATACTATGGGAGTTTAAAATAGGTTATTTGTGTAGTCATCTGATCAAAGTTAGTGAACTTTTATTGCTACCATAAAATAATGTTTAGCACAAACTCCAAATTTTAATAAAAATTCCATCTATATCCAAACATAAAATGCACTGTGTAGCTGAGTTGTAATTTTTACCTAAAATATATGCTGAAGATTCATGAAGGAAACCTAAATATATGAAGTATTTAAATAGTCAGTTTAGAGACAGAATTACTTATGCTAAAGGACACAAACTTTCTACAGGAAAAGTAAAATAAATGGAAATGTTAAGCAGTTTTGCAAACTGCATTTGGCATTTGATATAAAGAAAGCAAAACAATTTAAATTTTATGAACAATAAGAAGGATCCATGGGCTTTTGGAAATTTCTTATATAGGAAATATTTTATAGAAGATTAAATAAATAATTCAATGTAACAGGAATTCTCCAACAGTTACTAACCTTTAGGAAGGTTCTGTATATACTTTTTCCTAGGCTATAATTCCTTGTACTTACTAGCTGGATGATGTAGTCCAGTGAATTTATCTCTTTAAGCCTATGTGTGTGTGTAAAACTGATAATTAACTATTATATATATCTTATATATTATATGCTATCCCATAATATTTTTGTTTGTATTCAATGAAATAATTTATTAAAGTTAGTTTATATTATCTTATCAACAATAAATCCTTGATAAATGTTTGCTATTATTATCAATTTTATGGGCACACGCTTTTAGGTAAGAAAGGATCGGGCTAACTGACAATGTTTTCAAGTGTATAATTTAAATATAATTTGTGATATTTTAGCAATTGAATGACTGATATTCTTTGATATTTTATCCAAGCATACAGAAATAAGACATCCTAAAAAGAGGAAAAAATGGCAAATAGTATTTCCTATCTATATCTTTAAAAATAGCCTTAGCGAGTTACAATTGTACACACATAAAAACTGAATGTTCATGTATACAATTTGATGAGTTTTGATATATGCATACATCTATAACATCACTATCACAATCAAGGTAGTAAATATATTTATCACCTCTCAATTTCTTTGTGTCCCTCTGTGTTTTTGTTTTGTTTATGTGATGAGGACTTTTAACATGAGATCTATCCTCAGCACATTTTTAAGTGCACAATACCATACTATTGCCTATAGACATTGTGTGGTACAGTACATCTCCAGAACTTATGCATCTTGCATAACTGAGACATTATACCAATTAAGCAACAATTCTGATCTATACCAGATCTTCACTCAAATAGTCATGTAGGTATTCCAACTTCATTAGCTAAAGTGCATACGTTCTACAAGTAGTTACTTTTCCAGGTAACAAAAGATGTATCAGGGGTTATTCATGCCTTTATTGTTTCAACACAAATTTACAGTGTTACTGATATGAGACAGTCACTTTTTCAGAAACTGTAACACAGCAGTAAACAAAGCAGAAATGCCTTTGCTTTTATGGAACTTATGTTCTAGTGCTGAGAATTAAGTAAATAAGATGGAAATGGATAAATGAGATATTTTCACAGTTATACATACCATAAAATAGAGGAAGAAGAGAGCAACTAGAGAAGAAGTGATTTATGAGTTGTCTCTGAAAAATTTCTCCAGATGTAGGATAAGCAGTATGTAGGAGTTTGGGGGACAGGGAAAATACGTAACTCCAAGATATTAACAAGAGTATCATCAATGTATAAATGATAGCTAAAACCACTGGACTAGATAAGATCATAGAAAGAGAAGAGACAGAGCAAAGAAGCGATCATATCAACTTCGTGAGTGCCGAAGAGCAAGGACCAGAAAAGGAGACATGAGAGGGCATGGTCGGTGAGGTAGAGAAAAACTATTAGTGAGAGTTCTCAACAGAGTCCCTGTTTCTGAGAAGTGGAGAAAGACCATGACACGTCATTTGTTTTTGGAATTGACATTGTGAAAGTTTGGGGGATTTTGTTAGCGTCAATTTGAATAGAGAGGTAGCATCAGTCAGACCACGAGTGTTTTGAGATTGGCTGTGAAGAACTGTAAAGTAGAATATTTTAAAAGAAGGAAACACCACATAACTATGCTAATGATTATTGATTAGACACACAGAACTTGATGATCCAGGAAAAAGAGATATTTTCAGCAGTCTTTGAGCAACACTGAAGTATGAGATTCTGACTACGAGTAGAGAAATTAGCCTGAGTTACAATGAAACTAAACTGAAAATGAAGATGGATTGATACACAGGTAAATGGATGTATTTGTTCGTGGAAACAATCCCTGTCTGAGTCCTTGTATTTATATTTATTTATTTATTCATTTTTTAATTTTTTATTTCCAAATAATTTAAGACCTATGAGAGAATAAGGGGAGAGCAAATGCTGTGATAAATTGAAGTGTATAAAAAGTATCATATTATATGCTAGATATCAGGAAAATAAGAAAGCATTTTAGGACAGTTGTCAGTATCCCATTTGAGATTTTCATTATAAATTTAAAGTTAACCCAGACTGCTCAGTTTCATGCTTCTTCAGTAGAATTTAGCTACTTGAAATAAATGGCTATGTATGTTGAATGAGGCTCTTAAGTTTTCCCAAGGAAGTAGAAAAAAGGGAAGAGAGATGCAAAGGAGTTGGGTATTTTAACAGAAAGAGAGACTTTAAGAAAACAGAAACTGTGAGAGGTATTTCAAACAAAGGTGACATTGATGTTAAATGGCTAAATGGCAAAAAAAAAAAAAAAAAAAAAAAAAAAAAAAAGAAAGAAAAAAGAAAGAAAGAAACTTTAATGTAATCCAGAGTGCAATAACTATGTAAACCAGTTGCCCTAAGGCTGGTAGGAGACAAAAGAAAAATGATGTTTTAAGAATTGGCTGGAATGGAATTCTCTAAAGCTTGATGCTTGGAGTAATGGGGTGCTCATTGTGTAAGTGGAGCCTGCCTGGGGTTCAGTCTCAGTGTGACTAACTGGCAAGGACTTGATCCCCCACTCCTGCACCCATCTTCTCCTACTTTCCCATTTCCATCAGAGCTACTGATTGGTAGAACCTAACTGACAGGAAGTTAGCAAAGGCATTTGGGAAATGAAGTTAGCAAATTCCCAGCCCCAGTATCACAGAGCTAAATATATATATATATATATATATGTAAAGGTTTTAATTGACACTTTCCGGTATTTCTCTTGTGTTTCAACAGGAGCTAACTCCTGAGTATAACTATGTCCTATGTCAAAGATTTTCATAATTTGTACTTAATTGCTTCATTTAAGACAATGGAAGGAGTAAAAAAACACAATACCAGATATAATTCTTGACCTCCCAGGAGGAAGCTGAACTGTCATTCTAGAACCTTTTTCACCTTTGAATGAATTATTCAGTGATGTTATAGCAGAGATGAGGCTGCCGACATTAAAACTGTGTTGATTCAGTAGGAACTTAAGTCAATGCAAGCACGTTTATTGCCATGCCAAAGGAGGATATCTATCCTTGTAACAATTTTCATTCTTTCTCCTTCATTGTCATATTACTTGTCCTTGAAAAGTCTTCATGTTGATTCAGTGGTGATTTTAATTTTATGGCAAACACAGGGTTGTAGAAAAATTTCAAATGAAACAAAAATTCTTATTCTATACATATGCTTAAAGAAATTAGGTAAAGTTTCTTTATTAGATTATTAGGTAGTTTAGTTTTATTAGAAATTAGGTAAAGTTTAGCTGATCTATAATATATTCCTTACTGGAAGTTAAAATGATTTATTTATTATATAAACATGAAGTCATACATTTGGTTTAAAGAAAGCATATTGATTCAGGAGCTTATGAGAGACGAGTTACATATATATATATATACACACACACACATATATATATATA
>NW_016811323.1:24077-29640 GCF_001698545.2 Rhinopithecus bieti
GAACCTGGGAGGCGGAGCTTGCAGTGAGCCCAGATTGCACCACTGCATTCCAGCCTGGGCAACAGAGCAACACTCCATCTCAAAAAAATAAATAAATAAAATAAAAAATAAAATAAAATTCTGCGTAGGGCCCTGTCAAAACTGTCTCGTCCTATTTTTCAAACCAAATACTTGTGGAATACATAATCTTAATAATTAAATATTGACTTGTAGTTCTTAATGTAAGAATGGAGTTCCATCATTGCTTTGTGTATATTGTGCTTGATACTCCATTCCAAAGAATGAGATGGTTCCTTTTAAACTCCATTTGGAGGCTAGAGACCAACAAAACTCTGGGTAGTTCTACAAGTTGCTTTTCCACTTACTGAGCCATCAAACAAGATAGTCTTTTACTATCTGCTTCCAGGGTCTACATATATGCTAAGACAATCCTCTCCTGTTTGAGGGCCTACCTTGTACTGCATATCTTGCCAAGTAAGTACTATGGCTCGCTTGCCAGGTGAAACTTTCTTCTCCTCTCTGATGAGTAACAGATGTCAGGTTCTAAGCCCATTCCCCCTACTCCCAATCTCACTTTTACCTCTTAGGTCTTAAAAATGTTTCAATAAATAAATACATAAAAATAAATACAGTGCTTGAGACATGTTATGGCTTGAGAACTACATGCATCTTAGCAATAAATTAATGGTTTTCTAGACTGAAAACAACTGTTAACTTACTTTAATATTACTCTAGAATTCAGAATAAATTGTTAAAGAAGTATACATTTCTCTTGAGCAATAATTGGGGGCTGATATTACATGTTGCAGTTATTGGATGCTGTATTATACCTCTAAGGTTTGTCATCTTATCATAATGACAGCTTTGGTGAATGTGAAATCAGAATGTTGAAAGTTCCTTCAAACATATATGTGATGGCATCAAGTGGTTATGGCATACATTGTCTAGCATAAAATAAAGAACACACCTTCCAGGTGGAACAGCACTGTGCTGTCTACTGTGGGTGGTTCTGGAGTAGGTCTTGCCAGTAGCTGTTTGCCCTCACCCCGAGACCTTTCTTCATATTCATAGTCTGGTATCAACCCTCTCTTCTGGCTACTCACCACCATCCCCCATAAACATCTTTATAGTTATTACACTTATTTTTCCCCTGACAGAGGCTTTTTTCTGTCCTGCTTCAACTTCTGTTTCGGTGTTTCATACTCACACTTCTGGTTACTCCCAGGGAATTATCTACATTGGTTTTATTAAAGCAATGTTTGAATTAGCCACTGATCTGCTCCTGTGACAACTTGAGCAAAGAAATGTGACTGAATTAATCACATGACTTCAAGCTCACTTTTAGCATTTCCCATGTTCTAAAACATGGCAACTTTTCAAAGCAATGGCTAATATTTATTGTATTTAAAGGGCATTTACATTGATCTTGCCCTCTCAATTTCAATGTGTTGCTTTTATTTTCAAAAGGCTCTTATGTTTTTTTTCTTCTTTTAAAGTTGTTATGATTTGTATGTGGGCTACTTACAAAGTAAAACTTCAATTATTCTAAAATCCAAGAATTTTCTCTTTTTTTTGAGACAGAGTCTCGCTCTGTCTCCCAGGCTGGAGTGCGGTGGCCGAATCTCAGCTCACTACAAGCTCCGCCTCCCAGGTTTAGGCCATTCTCCTGCCTCAGCCTCCCGAGTAGCTGGGACTACAGGCGCCCGCCACCACACCTGGCTAGTTTTTTGTATTTTTTTAGTAGAGTCGGGGTATCACCGTGTTAGCCAAGATGGTCTCCATCTCCTGACCTCGTGATCTGCCCGTTTCGGCCTCCCAAAGTGCTGAGATTACAGGCTTGAGCCACCACACTCAGCCAAATCCAAGAATTTTCTACCTCTAAATACTAATGATTATTAGTGTTCTATTGACAGCTCAATTTTTAAATTCATCTAATAATCTGATTTCAATTTGTAGATCTAATACTTTATTCACGTATATTATTAACCTCTTATTTGAATTTTACTTTTATTGTTAGCTGTAAGAAAATAACACTTATACATTTGTAAACTTCTATATCATAGATATTTTACATATTCAACCCAATTATTTGGCATATGAAACATCCAATAATTTTCAAGTCAAAAGGCAGAGTTTTAGCAAAGTGTATTTTCGGTTTTTAAAATTCTTTTCAATCTTTCTCTTTGTTAATGTTTAAATTCCCAGGGAATTAAATTCGTTGAAATGAAACTCATCTTCAATTAGCAAGAAGAACATATGTATGCTCTTCATTAAAATCCCCAGGTATCATGAGTAGCAGCTCATTTTGGGTTTTCAGATAATTAAAGCCTCATACACATTTTCTGATACTCCATCTGGCATTAGAGTGTATTCAACTACAGACCACTTGAGTTAGTAGGCTTCTGAAAAGCTTAATATCAGACATTAATATTGGAAACAACTCTACTTTGCTGTTGTATAGTTAAGTGCATATTTAACCTCAAATACCCTCACAATAAGAAAAATATAAAAGATGATAGATGTTATCTACTCTGTTCAACTTGCTAAACTAATAATTAGCAGTCTCTTGAAATTTTCAATTTAAACAGTGCTTACATACCTGCTAAAGTGAAAACAGAGGTGCAAAATAATGTTTTAATATTTATCTCAAGAAGTAATATTTCTATTTCACTCCCCAGCTACAATGTTCTCCTTATTTACATAGTCATTGAAATATATATGTTATAAAAACAGTGATCATGTGCTACTTGATGACTGAGAAGTTTGGTACATCTTTAGTGCCCTGTAAGTATTTATTGAAATATTACATACCTATTCTTAAAAATTTTTAAGACTAAAGTAATATGATTTGTTATTTAACCCATTGATTTATCATTGCAAGCTATCCCCAAAATAGGACTTTTAATTCCTAAGCAGAGTCAGAATTTTCATGATAAACAGATTAGTTTCTTCTACTACATATTTTTAATCTAATCATGTTTATCTAATCATGAACATCTCTGAAATAATGGAATAATCTTCCATATGATGTTAAGTACCAGTATCTGATGAATCATTATAAATTCATGGCTAAAGTCTCCTTCTCTTTACGTAGAAGATGAAGGACTTGACAGTAATAGATATCTAGATATAGCTTCAAGGAAAAAATGGCAAACTTTTATTATAATGTGTGCTGGTCTTAAAACAGCAGTCATTATGCTGGATATTTCCATCAGTTAGCTTTATTTACCTAAAAGATTCAGAGTTTCATTCTATTTCATGCTTATACATTCAGGCCTTCAGCTTTCTCTAGTCCACACCCTATTATTTAGCTTAGATATGGGTGCTAAAGTCAGCCTCCTCCATTACTTTAGTTGATAAACAGGTGAATAAATTCAGTTGATTCAATACTGTCTTAGTTCATTTTGTGCTGCTGTTATGGAATACCACAGACTGGAGAATTTACAGTGAACAGAAATATTGACCCATGATTCTAGAGGCTGGAAAGTCCAAGGTAAATGTGCTGGCCTTGGCAAAGGCCTTCTTGCTGTATCATCTCATGATCCAGGGTGGAAAGGCAAGAAAGGGTGAGAGAGACAGAGAAAAGGGACTGAACTTACCCTTTTGTAACAAAACCATTCCAGCAATGACTGTATTAATTCATTCACTCTGTGCTCCAGGCCTAATCACCTCTCATTAAGCATCACTTCCCTACCTTGTGTGTCAGCAATTAAGTTTCCAACACATGCTTTTTAGGGGACACATTCAAACCATAACAAATAGTGAAAAGGGATCTAATATGTCAAAATAATTGCATAAACTGAGGGTTGTTTTCTTGGATTAAAGTCAATATAATTATTGTAGTTACTAAAAAGGTCTACTGTATTATTGTTGGTTTGAAAGTTAGTTTTTTGAAATAAGGAGAAAAAAATATAGATGTTGCTTCCAAGTAAAGTTAGAGTTGGCATTGATTGCTGTAATAATGACAATTTGTACTTTTTGATTCATAATGATAGTTCCCACAAATTTCATGAGTGCTTTTCTGAATGCAAAAGACTTTATTAAAATGTTATTTAAAAGTTACTAGATGCTATGTAAATTCAGGGATACATAAGGAGGTAAGGTAGAATGCAAATAATACAAAAATGCCATAATGAAATAGATAAATAACAGGCTTTTTCATCAGAATGAACAGGCTAACTGGGAAGATAGTCAAATACTGGATAATACAGGTGGAGTTAATACACAATTGTTTCATGAAATTGTCAGGTAAATCAAGGCAATGTAGTCAATGGTCTTACTGAGAAAGAATAGAACCTAGCATGAAGACTGGAAGGGTAAAATTATCCTGAGGTCTTGTTACAGATTCAAAGAAATTCTACAAATGAATGGGAGCTTTTGTTCTTAATAATGTATGTCAGAGACTTACAGTGTTATACATATATATATATATACACACACACACACATATATATGCACACATATAACATTTTATATAAGATGTGTGTGTGTGTGTATAATTTTACTTAAAGTAGAAAAAGAAATACTAATCATCAGAAGGGTTTGAACCAGAGCTACTCCATTTTGAATGAGGACTAGGAAAATGAGGCTGAGACTGGGCTACATTCCCAGAAAGTCAGGCATTCCTAGACTCTAGGTGTTCATCATTAAGGGAGCAAATAAGTAATGTTTACTAAACAAACCCAGACTTGGGAGTGTTCAGATATCCCAATATCTGGAGAACAAAGGCATTCCTAATTTTGTTTTAAAGATAATAATATTGATTCTTGCAAAATATAGTAATTTAGAAAATTAATTCTTTATCACAAAGCCCTGTAGCAGAGCACATCTACCCATATATGCAAGCATTGTACCTAGGGTGGATGTGTTCCTCCTCTTACTTTCAGGAACTCCCTGCTCTGCCTATGGAGTAGCTGTCCTTTCACCACTTTATTTTCTTAATAAACTTGCTTTTGCTTTGCACTGCAGACTCGCCCTGAATTATTTCTTGAGTGAGATCCAAGAATCCTCTTTGGGGGTCTGGATTGAGACCCCTTTCCTATAACACTTTCGTTGACATTAAGACATTCTTAGTTCACAGAGAAAATTATACATAAATATTTTTTCTTACTATTGATAATGTATTTTGAAAGTTAAATTACTTTAGAAAAGTTGAGAGTACTTATTTTATTGAGGATATTACAGATGAATGTTGAATTTAAACTATAATCAAATATAAGTACCTGCGTACAGACAGGTTTATATTTTAATATATAATAAAATTTAAGTTTATAATTTTGTGAGCAAAAGATAACTTTATAGAGAAAGTTGTGTTCTGTATTTTGAGTTTTAGAAAGAATACTTTAAAATTCCAAGTAATGACATATAAAAACAAATTGATAACAAGCAGGAGATCATAAAACCATTTAAAATAATTTTATTTTCTAATAAAAAAGAGACACATATTTATTTGAAATATCTATAAGATATATGTTTTGATTAGGAATATTAAATTCAGGTAAACATGAAATATATACATTTTTATAAATTTACATCTGTGTAAATATAGTAACAATACTTACCT
>NW_016811323.1:29874-45232 GCF_001698545.2 Rhinopithecus bieti
TTCCAAGTAATGACATATAAAACAAATTGATAACAAGCAGGAGATCATAAAACCATTTAAAATAATTTTATTTTCTAATAAAAAAGAGACACATATTTATTTGAAATATCTATAAGATATATGTTTTGATTAGGAATATTAAATTCAGGTAAACATGAAATATATACATTTTTATAAATTTACATCTGTGTAAATATAGTAACAATACTTACCTTTATTGAATACTTTCAATGAACAAAGCACTCACTTTTAAAAAATTGTTAGATATGAGTTCTAAATTTTTCTTCAAAGAATCAATATGTCAGTGTGTTCAATTCTTTGCCTTCTACTTTTTAATTTAACTTTGTGATACAGCAACCTTTTTCGATTACGTGCTCCACCCTGACTCATTCGGATTACCTGCTCACTTTCCACCCTGACTTATTCTGATTTCCTGCTCTGCCACAACCATTTTTTCTGCCAAACCACTCAGCCCTTCACTCTCTTTAAATCAGATAATAGGAATTAGTTTCGCCTGTGCGGTCTAACCCTAGCCAATAAGGGAATGACACAGCAGCAGGTGCTACGTGCGTCAAAGAAAAGAACACCTTCCCCTCCCTTGTCCAAGTGTGTGCTCACCATTGATCCATCTGTAAGGGCACAGCCTACTAAATAAAAATAAATTTTAAAATAAATTATATTCGAGTGCTATTTCTTCTGAGGCACCGAAACTTTATTTATAACAAAATCATATATATTCCTTATTTTAATTATAATTTTACAAGTCTGGGAAGAAATGTGTCATTGTCCTCAATTTTCAGATGAAGGAATAAAGGCTGAGAGCCTTTAAGCTGGCAATGTACTGAATAAGAAATTAAACAAAGTTCTTGCTGACATTAAGGACTGTACACTTAACCACCATTTATACAAAAAAGTGTAGAACAATTGTACTGTGTGTGTGTGTGTGTCTGTGTGTCTGTGTTTGTATTTTTTTCTTCTGTGATCCTGGGTTTTCTGATTAGAATTCCTATTACTTAAGAAGTTTTGCTCCTTGGAATGAATCTGGCCATGTCTGGCATGCTATAATCCATTTTATCAGCTTCATGTACATAGGCTTAGTGTATAATTCTTCTTCTTCCTTCTTTCTCATATGTCTTTTGAACAACAAGGACCCAAGTAGTGGAATTTACCTTTATCTTCTGCTGCAAATCTTTAGAGTGGGTGAAGAATTGATTCTTTTCCTGTTGCCCAATTGAAAGGGGTATAAATTCAAATCGCTTCCTAGTTTAAATTGGCTTTTCATTTATGGAGTCCTTCCTTACATATTTGTCCTGGTTGATGGCTGAGATTATTCATAGCTAAGTGCTTTGGTTTTCTTCAGAGGAAAAGCACTATCTAAGTGCCAAGTGTTACAATTAATATTAAAATGAGGTTCATTGCATTTTAAAAAGACTATTTAAAAGAAGCACAAGGAATCACATAAGAAAAGCAGCATATGGCTCTTTGTATTTTATAGATATGCTTCTTCATAAGGTGGACATTTTTCAATATATGTAGTTCTTATAAGAGAAACATAAAACAAAACTACTTATAAAAACATGTAAATAATTCTGAAATATTAGAAAAAACATTGAAGTTAAGATCCTTTTCGTATTACACACATTTTAATTTTAATCCAACAGAAGTTTCACTATGCTCTATTTTGTAGCTTTAATAACTGATCAAACATATAATTGACTATAACTGTTGCATTAATAGTTTGGGATAGTAAGAAGTGTCTCATAGTTCTTTAAATGCAGCAATGATGCAGTGAGAAAAACACTAATATAACAGCAACTGTTTCATAATTCTCTGGAAGTAGTAAAAATAGTGCTTATTTAATTCTGAGTTGCTTTTGTTCAAGATGGAAATAACTTCCTGCTATATGAATACAAAAGAAATGCATGTTGTTTTGAATTATTCACAGTTTATATAATGACATGATATCTTATTTAATCTTATGTTTGTAGTTTTTGAATTTGGTCAACTTGTACAATAATAATATGGTTCTTTAGAAGAAGACATGAATAAATCATGGTCACTGCATGTTTTGTAAAGAAATTATAGTTCATGATTTTATGATAAAATAATAATAAAATGTACTTTACCTTAAAGTATACGATAAATACAGGTTCAGTATGCATCTCTTTTTCCTTATCTGCTTATGTATCCATCAACCTGTGTGTAAGTAATTATTGCTATTATTTCTAGCTGTTTCTTCAAACAAAATAGATCTCAAACCACTGAATCACATGATTCATGACATCCAAGAAACAATTATAACTTTTCTCAGAGAAAATGTCAAATAAAATTACAGGTACTATAACAAACATTTTAATGTGATATTTTAAATTTTTAGTCTAATCAAGTCATTGTAGTGGCCAAGGGAAAACTTCATGCTTTGAAGTTTTGCTGAAATATCAATTCACAAAAGGCAGATTCACAGGAGAAATGGCATACAAATTTATTAGTATGCATGCAGGAGAATCATGAAATGATTGCCCAATATCCCAATGGGGTACATACACATATATATCCTCTTTCTAAGGGGGTAGAGGATTCAGGAAGCGTGGATAATTTTAGAGTGATAGTAAACGATGTTTAGGGGAATTAAATGGGTTTGAAGAACTTAAAATGGCATGTGACAAAGTCTGTGGGGCACACTGAGCAGACAATGGTTTCTGACAAAAATCTGTCCAGGTTTGTTGACAGATTACACTCTTTCTTTTTGTGATGTGAGTCAATTAATGAAAATTTAGGGAAGGGAACAGAGGTAATTGTTTTCTTCTTTGGCAGATCTGAACTTTAGACAGACAAGGAAAATTTAGAGAACAATTTTATCCTGTCCTTAGGAGAGATAGTATTGAGAGACCAGAGGAAGGAGTGAAGGTCAGAGAGACCTTGGGAAGATTCTTCTTCAGTTCAGCATGTCAAAGTGCCATGGTTTGGGATATGTGTTTCTGAGCTCCAATACCATATTCACAGTACTGTCTTTAAAATGTTTAAATAAGATCCTTTCCGTAAAATTCCATCTGTTGGACAGATAAATACTTCAGGAATAGATATTATTTATTCAAAGGTCTTTTATTATTTTGATGTAGTGTGAATTTCATTTTAAAAAAATCTCCAAAACACAATAGATTTTGAGTGCATTTCATAAGCAAAAAAGCAATCATATGAATTTGTGTGGAAAGTGAATGTAAGATAATGATTTGGTAGTTTATCTTTTTTCTTTTCCTGGATTGAATGTTTATGAGGCATATTGAAACAGATCTCCATAACAGATTTTTAAGGGGAAAATTCAACTTAAAATAATTGTAAAACCTTTGACAGATCATGAAATCGATTAGCAGAGAACTTACTTACATAGGCCACGATACTTCCATCAAATGTTGCTAAGAGAAATTAATACTGTTAATGCAAATAAGAAAAGATTTTGATAATTGTAAGCGATAAGCATCATCATAAAGTAAAATCTTCAATATTTTGGTTTAGCTTATTTTTAATAAGCAAGCATAATTATTTTACTTAATTGATTTCTTCAGCTTTCAGTGTCGCCTGACTAGCTGTTCATCTGAGTAGCTCTGTTGTTCATTCCTACGTATTTCAGAGAGTGTGTGTATGTCACTATCCAATATGATGCTCTGGTTATTCACTAGTGTGGGAGAATAAAGTACACCACCCTTAAATATGAAGGACTATAGAGGTGAAGGCAGTTACAAAGAAGCAGGTAGAGAAAAACTCTGCCATCCTTCTATATGCCTAAAAGGAAGACATGGATATACAAAGACAGAGGATATTCTTCCCTGTGACCAAATGCTTCCACCAGACAGAACAAAGGTTAGCCACTGAAGAAAACTTTAGACTCTTATAGATCTATAGATGATACCAGAGGAATCTACATTAACAAGCTTTACTAACTAGCCATTATGTGCCATTTATTTACCTTCCCTTTATTTGCTACCCCTAAAGACTCGTTTTCCTTTGTCTTGTTACTTCTTAACAAATTTATTGTTGTTGAAGATGACATGTAAGCTGGATTGCAAACCTACCTTTTTGAGAACTACTCATTTTCTGGGGGTGTCCCATATTCAGAATTTCCTTGATGTATGATAATACAACTTACATTTTTTTTTTTTTAACTTTATGATAGTGTGAAAACAATAGGTATTCAGGGGGCTTCTTGATGAAACAAATAATGTCTGGATAAACCCATTATAAGTTGAAAACTTTTGACTTATGATATTGAAAACTTACAATAGGTTTATTGGAACATAAGACAATTGTAAATTGAGGAACATTTGTACATAGAAAATATGCATACTAATAAATGTAGGCTCGTTTATCTCTTGTTAATCTGTCTTTTGTTACAGGAGTCCAGTCCAATAAAGAATTTATGAGACCAAAAGAAAAAAATATATTTCCTCCTCTGCACTGTTTAATCTGTTTAATATTCAGTTGCAGAAACATATTTCTAAAAGTACATATTCCCATACTAATGTGTCACTTACAATTATTAATGAAGTCATCTATTGGTTTAAAAAGCAAAGATTCAGATATGTATGTTATACTAAATCAAAGTAAAATTATGTTCTACATTCTTCTTCCTGGTAATATTTCCAGAAATAAATTATGTCACTTTAAAGACAAATGACTATATTGTAAATCAGATTATTTTTTAAATATTCTTCTTTTGAGAATGCTGCATATGTGTCCACTGCAAATTCATTCAAGAAAATTTACCAGATATTATTTTTATGGTGCTGTGTTTTTGTAGTTTCTACTATGAGGTACATATGCACATGTATATGTATACACACCTATATATAGTCTTTCAAATATGTAATGAGTATTTAAAATTTATTTATGAACAATTGAACAACCCTCTCCCTTTATATATTTACTGTTCTTTTATCCATGTTTAATACCCCAAATTTATCTTAAGCTTATTCTTTATTATTCAAATCAATTCAACACACTGGTTGCTTAAACAATATACAAAAAACTTATTTGACAGCTGTATAAACTAAAAAAGTTGTTATTTTATTTATGTATGTATTTGTCTACATGCATTTACTTCCTAATTGAGCCATAAAACTTTTTATTCCCATAATATTATCCATGGGGAAGGCAGGAGCATAGAGAACTAGAACAGGTTTCCATATTGCAGCTCATAAACATTAGTTACAGTGAATGAATAAAGACTACTTATCATAAAAACTCTAATGTTTTTCTCTTGTAAATTTGCCAGATGTTGAGTCACATAATGTGGGAGGTTTAAAATTAATTATTCAAATCATTTCTCTGTCATTACATTCTCTGGTGTCATACAAAGTTGTGGTTGATAAATACAAATGGCTAAACATCTCTTTATGAATGTAAACTTAAGGACCTTTTTTTTTTGAGACGGAGTCTCGCTCTGTCACCCAGGCTGGAGTGCAGTGGCCGGATCTCAGCTCACTGCAAGCTCCGCCTCCCGGGTTTACGCCATTCTCCTGCCTCAGCCTCCGCAGTAGCTGGGACTACAGGCGCCCGCCACCTCGCCCGGCTAGATTTTGTATTTTTTTAGTAGAGACGGGGTTTCACCGTGTTAGCCAGGATGGGCTCGACCTCCTGACCTCGTGATCCGCCCGTCTCGGCCTCCCAAAGTGCTGGGATTACAGGCTTCAGCCACCGCGCCCGGCCTTAAGGACCTTTTTTAAATGCATGTAAGGAAAATGAAAAAAAAAATGTGTACTCTAGAGAGGTCATTTAGACAGTATTCCTAAAGCATGTACAATATTTCTCAACTTAGTAAGTAATAACCTTTTATAATATAAAACATAATATCTTAAACTCACCTTTATGTGTCACAGTGAGATTAATTGTGATATCAGGCCAGGAAAATAGCAGAACCATTTGTGTCACATTTAAATATCTTTCCTAATTTAAATGAGAAATCACTACAAATATTATGGCCTAATCAGTTATTGCTATTAATTTCAGATTACATTTCATATTAATTATAGAAACATTAAAATTACAAAATATTAATTGGAAAATAGCCTAACACATTTTAAAAAATGTTTTCTTCATTTGGTAGATGCATATGAAGTTACCCAGATGAGGATCTTTAAATAACTCCTATATGTATTTTTTCCTTTACTTTAAATTTTGATCACTTTTTTGGGGAAATGTGATTCAGATAATAACATGAGAAAGTCCCTATTCCTTTCTCTTGTAAGACAAAATGCTAGGGATGCTGCCAGGGAGACTTATCCCTTTCTTTTAACTATGACTTCAGGTGCAATTGAAATCATTAAACAGGAAGCCTTTATAACTCTCATAGGTACAGGGGCCACATTGTCAATAATAAACTCAACTACATTTTCTGTTCTTTGGAAAACAAAATGCAAATAGTTGGGATTTCAAATCAACTGATGACAATTTACTATTCTCTTTTTATAGACTTTCAAGTCACAGAACTACAGGTTTCTCACCAGTTGCTCTTAATCCCTTAGCTTCCATTAATTGCCTGAGATTTTTTGAAATTCATAGAGCTCACTTTCTTTTTCTCTCAAAAACAGAAGATGACATTAACATTGGAAAAAACAAAACTGCTTAAGAGGCAATCCTCTAGGAACCCCCTGAACACCCTATCCCTATATATCTATTTCTGGAACACAAAGAGGAACTTTCTCCTAATAAAACATTTTAGGACTTACTCAACTCTATCCCTGAAAACCTGATCCCAGTGCACCACTGCCATTGATCACATTCATCAGTATCAACAATTAAAATACAGATAGATGAAACAAAAATACTTCCAAATACTAAATGATACCTTCATGCCAGAAAGCCATTCAGGGAATCAAGGCAATTATTGCAGATTACCTCAAGCAAGGGTAATCATTTTATACACTAGGCATTTTAATACACCAATCCTATCAGTACAAAATTCAAATACCTGATTTGGAAATTTGTCCAAGACCGTATAGACATCAATAAAGTTATAATACCCCACCATCCTGTTGTAAGTAACCCACACACATTTCTACCAGCCATACCACCTGATGGTCAGGTTTTCATTGACTGACCTCTGCAGTGCTTTTTCTAGCATCCCCAGTTGATCCAGATAGCCAGTTTTGTTTTGTTCTTTCTCTTTCACCTGGGAAAGAAAGCGATATATCTGAACTGTAATGCCTCAGGGGTATATTGAAAGACTCATGTACTTTCCCCAAGTCTTAAAAGAAGACATAGCAGATTTGGAATTTCCTTTGCATTCTCTTCTTATCACATATGTGAAGGACATTACTTTGTTCTCCACCCTAGAGGCCGTCATAGAAAAAAAGCCTCTAACTATTTAAGAAATTATCCACCAAATTCCATAAAGTCTTTTAAAAAGAAGCTACAACTCTCTCTATTCCATAAGTAAAATATTTAGAACATTACATTTCAGGACAGAGTCTTTTGATTCATCTTCAAAGAGTAAAAGAAATCTTGGTTATTCCTACCTGCGTTACCAAAAGACAACTCCAGTGATTCTTGGGATTAGCAAGGTAGTATTGGGGGTCAACAAACAATACTCCAAAATATGGCCCCTCGGCATGCTGAACTGAAGAAGAAAACTTTCAATGTCTCTCTGATCTTCCCTTTCCACTTCTGCCTCTCAATCCTCTGTGTCTCCCAAAGCACAAGATGAAGTTGTTCTCTAAAGTTCCCTTATCTGCCTAAAGCTCGGACATGCCAAAAAAGAAAACCATTGCCTCTGATCCCTTCCCTGAGTTTTCGTTAGCTGAACTATTATCACGGGAACAAAGACTGAAGTCCATCTGTGCACCTGGAAAGACATGTTACAAACCATTGTCTGCTCTTTGGGCCCAACAAATTTTGTCCTAGGTCACTGTGTGTTCTGCATGCCCATTGAATTCTCCCAGAGATGATTTACTACCACACTAGAAGCATTAATGCTTCTCTATCCCCCTTTCTCCTAATAAGAAAGATATATAACCATCTGTATCCCATTGTGTGGTGAAGTGATCACTCTGTGATTTTTCCTCTGTGCACATTAACAAGCTTATATGCCTTTTTCCCCAAATAATCTGCCTTTTGTCAGTCTATTTGCAGCAACTTCTGAGGTGGAAGAGGAAGTTTTCCTTTGACCCCTGCAAAAAATGTGAGCAATGGACCCCAAATTTATCTGTCATGGCTCAGCCTCTATATTCCCTCTAACCCTGACCACCCCAAATTTCTACAATGTCCTAAAGAAGTCTCCTCCTCTTTTGAGCATTTTAAGGAGAGTCTTATTAAAAACCCTGCATTAGAACATCCTACTTTTAACTTTTTCTGTTTCCTTTTTGTTTATGAACCAACTGGAAACACCTTAGTGATTCTTCCCCAAAGCACGGACACCAAGAGCAACTCTTCAAATATTACAACCAACAGTTGGAATCTGTGGAGAAAATACTTCCATGCTGTATTCAAGTCATTGCAGTCACTGCATATTTATTCAAGTCAATTGAACAGTGAAGGATATTAATTATTTATGTCTCACTCTATTGAGGCCCTCCTCAACTCTCATCATACCCAACTTGTCCAACTTGTCTCTTGCTAGGGAACACATTTCTTATGAAATCCTATTATTATCACCCTGTACTGTAAATGTTACTCACTACAACTCTTTGAATCTTGCCACTTTTACTTCTTCCTTATGACAAGATGCCACATGACTGTATAACTTACAAACCCCTAGTTAGTGTACCCCTAACTGATAACTTACAAACCCCCAGACAGGACCTGTAGGAAATCCATGTTTTAAATGCTGAACTTACCTAGTTTACTGATGGATCCTACCTACAAAACAACTCAGGGAAACATCTAGCTGTCTCTGTTGTAGCCTCACTTTTGAAAATATTGAAACTGATCCCCTACCCAACACCCTGTTGTACTGCTTAAAAGTCTTGTCTTTTCCTTCTTCTTAGTTGACAGTTTAAACATACAAAATAAATTGTCAGGCAATTTAAGATGAGTCTATAGTTATCCCTCTTCATGTATAAATTCACTTAAGATACATATATCTCACTGCTTCTCTTCTCTTACATATAAGTTAAAGAGAGAGAAAATTAACCTGACTTTACCTAATCCATTTATGTTTTTAAGTCAATAAAGTATTGAACAATTATTCAATGAATGAGAAATGAAGCAGATGTGAAACTTAGTATACTGAAGATATAATATTATATTAAAATATAGGTGATTGAAAATAAATACAAAAGTTACTTATGCTTGATAAAATGTTAGCAGGGTAATCACTGCCTTGGTCCACATGAGCATAACTACAGACTTGTACCACAAAAAAATATTTAAAATTCACTCCAAAGTAGGATCATAACTATAATGAACATTCAAAAAATTAAGGTTCTGTTTAAAACAATATTTTCACCTTGTCTGCAGGCAATTATTTGTAGGTACAAAAAGGTGCTGGCAAATATTAAAATTTGCAGTGCAGTTTGAGGCTACCATTGTGAATAAGGAAGACTGGAATATTATATTTTAATACTCAATAGATTAACACCACTTCCTTTAAAGATTTAATTGTTTGCAGATAAAATGTTACTAAGATAATCATTTCTTACTATATATATATTATAACAATATGTCTACACTAGCTTAAAGTAAAAAGTTTACTTTAATTAATACCTGGATCTTATAATTAAAACATCAAACACTACATATGCTAAGTTATCACACCACATGCAGTACTAACACATGGACTGTTTGAAATTTTTAACCAGAGATGCTGCTCTGGTCTTCAGGGTTTACTGGAAATCCCTTGAAAAACAACTGTTTCATCTCTTTTGTGCAAATGTACAGCTGGCATTTATATTTGATAGTTTTAAAATAAAACATATTACAAGAAAAATACATTAAATTTTGGATTTAACCTTAACATAATTTGCAATTTTACAATGACAAATGGTTATTTTTAAGGAGTGACTTCTGCATAAGATATAATTAGTCATTTTTGAAATTATTTAAAATATTTTATTTGCTACTGTTTGAATAAGCTGTAGCAAACCTGGATAAGCTGACTTTTCCAAAGCTCTACAATTTGGGTTCTCTTGATTCCCTTTTCTTATTGCCTGCAAGCCCCCTACTTATGCCTTGCTAAGCTCAGCCTAGAACAATTAACACACACTTAAGCATGATCTCCCCTTGGAACGGCAGACTTAATATATAGTCCAATTTTATTTGACTTCCATGTCATTGTAAGTGACAGAATTATGAAGCATTAATTTTCCCTTTAATAGCATGTCACCATTTCCCAGACTCGCATAGGTTTCCTCATTGCTACTACCTAAGAACAATGAAAATCCTGCATATTTTAGGTTTTTGTAACAGCAGCACACCCCTTTAAGTGACTATGCAGTAATTACAGTAGCTGTGAACAAATCAATTTTTTAAACAAATTTTTTAAACAAAATTTTAAATTTTCTCATAAAATAATGATGTAGAAAACGTACTACATAATGAAAATAAATATAAAACAATCAGGTGCCCATGATACACAATTAATAACATTGAATTTTATAATATCTCACTAAAAAATGAAATTTATTAGAAATAACACTTGATTTTTTATGGTCATGGTGATATACTTCCCTTTTCTTTCTTTCTTTTTTTTATTTTTTATTTTTTTTTTGTTTTGTTTTTTTGAGACAGAGTGTCACTCTGTCACCCAGACTGGAGTGCAGTGGCATGATCTTGGCTCACTGAAACTTCTGCCTCCCAAGTTCAAGTGATTCTTTTGGCTCAGCCTCCCAAGTAGCTGGGATTACAAGCGTGTGTCACCACTCCTGGCTAATTTTTGTTATTTTTATTGAAGATGGGCTTTCACTGTGTTGGCCAGGTTGGTTTTAAACTACTGACATTAAGTGATCCTCCCACCTCAGCCTCCCAAAGTGCTGGGATTACAGGTGTGAGCCACTGCGCCTGGCCTGTACTTCCCTTCTCATTAATTTTTGTGAAGCAGATAATGTTCCCCTGTCATTTCTTCAGTGTCTCCCTGCTCAAACCTCTAGGGAGAGCATGAAGACTGAAGACGGGCAGGTTGTGGGGCTCTGACCCCATGACAGTGTCTAGAGGTGAATGCTTACAGCTCCCGAAGACCCAGGGGGCTGTTTTGATGTCTGCAGGTTGCTTGTGTTCATCAACTCAGTTACACCCTCTGCCTAATTGCAATGACAGAGGGCTTTCTGTATTCCCGGGTTCTTGTCTTAGTGTACCAGAAAAATTGGATCACACATGGGCTGGGAGAATGAGTGCAAAGTTTCATTGAATGATGGAAGCTCTCAGCAGATAGATGGAGAGCCAGAAGGGGGATGGAGTGGGAAGGTGGTATTCCCCCAGAGTAGGGCCACTCATCATCCAGACTCTCCTCTGACTGCCGCAGCCAGATTCCCATCCACGTTGTTCCACCGTAGATGGTCTTCTGGTGTCTGCTGATGTCTGCAGGTGTGTACTTCTGCCAGCATGCTCCTCTCCAGGTGCAGCCACTTGTGTATTCTTCCACCCATGTGTTTCTTTTGACATCCTGCTGTTTGTGTCTCTATCTGTTATGGTCTCCGGGTTTTTATAGGCACAGGATGGGGGCATGATGGGCCAGGGTGGTATCGAAAATGCAGCATTTGGGCACGAAAACAGAAATATCTGTCCACACCTAGGTCCGTGGACACAGGCCTGGGGGTGAAGCCCTAGTCAAAGACCCGTTCTTCTCTACCCAGCATTTCCCTGCCTCCCTCCTATATCAGTTGGAATATATTTTAATGCTTTCATACATTTAAATGCATACCATCTCGAGAATGACTATTTCTCTAACCCTTTAACAACCAACCAAAACCTGGAAACAATGTTTTATTGTCATTTTAACTTGTGATTTCAATTATGAGAATAGAAAGATCTTTTAAAATATGTGTAAGCCAATTATAATTTCTTTTCTACAGATTGCCAGTTCACATCCATTGGTCATTGGATTACCAATAATATTTTAATTTATTTATAGCAACTTTTATTTAGAAGAATCAGTCATTTTCTTATTACATCTACTGCAAATGTTTCTGTCAATTTTGCCACATAATATTTAATGATTTTTTTCCTCTGCAGACATCTTTGATATTTTTTTGTAGTCAAAATTATTTGTCTTAACTTTTTATAACTATTTGGTTTTCTGTCATACTAAAATTAAGTTTATATATCTATTGTTCTAATGTTTTAATTGAATCACTTTTGTATTTAATCTTTAATGTAATAGTATTACTTTGAGGGTAAAGAGTGACAAAGAAATAATTGTACCTGATAGATGACAGCTTGTAACTGGCCTAATTGCTCCAACGTAGGTTATGTGGTTCTCCTACCGATATTAACAATTCACAGAAAATAAACATCTGACTAGAACTCTCTGTGACATAGATAGAACAGAACAAAGAAACCAGAATAACTCATAATCATTTTTAATTAGAAACTAGAACCAAAGGTATTAGACACTACAAAAATGACTAAACATTCTTATGTTTTCTCAAATGCTTCAACAAGTAAGAAACCCAGTTTTGTTTGGTTATATATTTGTTTCTGGGGTCTTTGGCTTGTATACACCAACTGGGTTGAAATATGAATTCAAAGGATTTTGTTTTGTTTGAACTGTCTACCTATTTTATGAACATCTTACTGTAAATATTTTGCCAACTCTAGAATACAGACTGATATGTATATCATCAGTAGTATATCTAAAAAATAGAATTATGGAGTTAACACTAATATCATATATAAATGTAAAATTGAGTGATACTCTGTGACTATCTGGGCAAGTTTGAAAGAGAAAAACAAACTTTAGTAATCATAGGTTATTTTAATGTACCTGTAATTTTTAGCATTATAAAATAACTACAGTGAATAAAGAATTTTCAAATGTTATTATATGCTTTTATATTTTGCCACATGAAATTTTGTAAGGATAAAATGAAATGTGTGCTCAGGGGAAAATATAATAAAAAAGTTTCAGTTTTCTTTTTTCTAGTTTTCACTGGTGAAAACAAGATTAGTATATCTGAGAAATTTTTTTTCTTTTTTTTTTCTTTTTTTTTTTTTTAGAAAGAAAAAAGCTTGATATCTTGCAGAGAGTTTCAGATTATTTTTCTGTAGCTAAGTGAAAATGAGTGTTCAAAAACTGTGAAGATATTTGTATCCTATGTGAGTACTCGCCAATGGTTGACCTCAGCAGAGAAGTATTTTAATAATCAAGTGGATGGCATGACCACTTCTGTGGACCCCACTCGGCCTCTTTCCCCAGCGATCCTTGTCATTACCCAGTGGACTCATGAACAAAGTGGCCATGATGCCAGGGATGGAGGTTACTCATGGGCTCAACAACATGAACTTCCACTCACCCAGGCTGAACTGTCTATGGACACTGCTGAGTGCCCAATTTGCCAGCAGCAGAGACCAACACTGAGCCCTTAATATGGCACCATTCCTCGGAGTGATCAGTGAGCTACCTGGCGGCAGATTGATTATGTTGGACCTCTTCCATCATGGAAAGGGCAGAGATCTGTCCTCACTGGAACGCACACCTACTCTGGATATAGGTTTGCCTGTCCTACACGCAATGCTTCTGCCAAGATGATCATCCATGGACACACGAAATGCCTTACACACGATCATGGTATTCCGTACAGCATTGCCTCTGACCAAGGAACTCACTTTATGGCTAAAGAAGTGCGGCATTGGGCTCATGCTCATGGAATTCAATGGTCTTACCATATTCTCCATCATCCTGAAGCAGTTGGACTCTTAGAATGGTGACATGACCTTTTGAAATCACAATTACAATATGATTTAGATGACAATACTTTGCAGAGCTGGGGCAAAGTTTTCCAGAAGGCAGTATATGCTCTGAATCAGTGTCCAATAGATGGTACTATTTCTTCCATAGCCAGGATTCACGAGTCCAGGAATCAAGAGATGGAAGTAGAAGTGGCACCATTCACTCCCACGCCTAGTGATCCACTAGCAAAATGTTTGCTTCCTATTCCTGTGAAATTACATTCTGCTGGCCTAGAGGTCTTAGTTCCAGAGGGAGGAATGCTGCTACCACGAGACACAATAATGATTCCATTAAATTGGAAGCTAAGATTGCCACCTGGACACTTTGGCTCCTCCTACCTGTAAATCAACAGGCTAAGAAGGGAGTTACAGTATTGGCTGGGGTGATTGACCTGGACTATCAAGTTGAAATCAGTCTACTACTCCATAATGGAGGTAAGAAAGCGTATGCATGGAATACAGGTGATCCATTAGAGTTTTGCTCGGTATTACCCTGCCCTGTGATTATGGTCAATGGGAAACTACAACAGCCCAATCCAGGCAGGACAAATAGTCCAGATCCCTCAGGAATGAAGGTTTGGATTACTTCATCAGGAAAAACAAAAACAAAACAAACAAACAAACAAACAAACAAAAACTATGACTTCCTGAGGTGCTTGCTGAAGGCAAAGTGAATACAGAATGGGTAGTAAGGTAGTAAAAGAAGGCGGCCATCAATACCAGCTATGACCACATGACCAGCTGCTGAAACAAGGACTGTAACTGTCATGAGTATTTCCTCCTTCTTTTGTTAAAAACGTGTTTGTGCATGTACACACCTGTACTAAGATAATATCTTCATTTTGTTTTCTTTTCTATAATCATGAGACATAAGAAATATTGACTTCATATTAGCATTTAATTATTGTTAACTTTAGATAATGGTATTTGGATTGGGGATTGGTGCTTTTCTGGTTGTATGTAGCATAGTTGTATTATGTTATGTGTAATTATGACCTTGTTAAGTCCTTATTTGAAGATCATGTATCATCTCAGGAGATGTGTATGGGTTCAAGTTGACAAAAGGTAGACTTATGTTGGTTAATACTGAGTGTCAACTTAATTGGATTGAAGGATATAAAGTATTGATCCTGGGTCTGTCTGTGAGGGTGTCGCCAAAGGCGTTAACATTAAGGTCAGTGGGCTGGGGAAGACAGACCAACCTTTAATCTGGTGGGCACAACCTAATCAGCTGTTAGTGAATATAAGGCAGGCAGAAAAACATGAAGAGGCGAGACTGGCCTAGCCTCCCAGCCTACATCTTTCTCCCATGCTGGATGTTTCTGCCCTCAAGCATCGGACTCCAAGTTCTTTAGTTTTGAGACCCAGTCTAACTCTCCTTGCTTCTCAAACTTGCACACAGCCTATTATGGGAACTTGTGATCATGTACAGTAATACTTTTAAAAACTCCATATATAATATACAATAGTTATATAAAATATA
>NW_016811323.1:47416-58205 GCF_001698545.2 Rhinopithecus bieti
TATATGATATATTTCTTATATATCATATATATCCTGTTTTATTATATATTCTATTTTATATATGTGTATATATTAGGATATATAGTATATTTACCCCATCAGTTCTGTCCCTCTAGGGAATCCTGACTAATATATAAGGTATTAGGGGAGATTGAATAAGCAGCTACAGATCAAATTAAGCAGAAATGTCTATATCCTGTTCAAGATTTTTACTTTTATGCAAAATCAAATAAAAGCCATTTCACTTTGTTAAAATGCATTTATATTTGGATTTTCCCTAAAAGTATCATATGAAGCTAGGAATGTGTACTCTATATGAGAAATATATATTTTTTTTTAAAGAGATTTTATGGTCTGTTAAGATCATAATTTATTAAATATATTTCAGACTAAAGTTAGAAGCTTTTTAAAAAATTAAATTTTTATTTATGAGGGGTAAATGTACAGGTTTGTTACATGGGAATATTGTATGATGCCGAGGCTTTGTGTATGGATCCCATCACCCATGTAGTGATCATAGTACCCAATAGGTAGTTTTTCAACCCATTCTTCTTTTCCTCCCTTCCTTTTCTAGTCGACCACAATGTCTATTGTACAATGTTTATATCCACTTGTACTCAATGTTTAGCTCCCTCTTATAAGTGAGAACCAGTAGTGTTTGGTTTTCTGTTCCTGCATTAATTTCCTTAGAATTATGGCCTCCAACGGCATCCATGTTGCTGCAAAGGACATAATTTCATTCTATTTTTATGGAATTAAATAAATGATGAATGAATAGTATTCCATGGTGCATATATCCTAAGTTTTCTTTATCCAATCTACCATTGATAGGCACCTGGGTTGATTCTATGTCTTTGCTATAGTGAATAGCACAGCAATTAATATACAAGTACATGTGTCTTTTCGGTAGGATGATCTGTTTTTCCTTGGGTACATACCCCATTATGGGATTGCTGGCTTGAATGGGAGCTCTGTTTTAAGTTCTTTGAGAAATCTCCAGACTGCTTTCCACAGTGGCTAGGCTAATTTGCATTACCTCCAACAGTGTATAAACATTCCCTTTTCTCCACAACTTCCCAGAATCTTTTTTTTTTTTTTTGACTTTTTAGTAATAGCCATTTTGAATGGTGAGTTTCTCATTGCAGTTTTGATTTGCATTTATCTGATGATTAGTGATCCTGAGCATTTTGTCATATATTTGTTGGCTGTTTTTCGTGTCTTCCTTTGAGAAGTTTCTGGTCATGTCCTTTGCCCATTTTTTAATAGGACAATCTATTTTTGCTTATTGATTTAAGTTCCCTGTAGATTCTGGATATTAGACATTTGTGAGATACGTAGTTTGTGAATATCTTCTTTCATTCTATAGGTTATCTATTTGCTTTGTTGACAGTTTCTTTTCTTGTGCAGACGTTCTTTAGTTTAATTAGGTGCCAGTTGTCACTTTTTGTTTTTGTTGCAATTACTTTTGGGGACTGAGACAAAAAGTGTTTGCCAAGGCCAATGTTGAGAAAAGTATTTCCTAGATTTTCTTATAAGGTATTTATAGTTTAAGGTCTTACGTTTACATTTTTTATCCATTTTCAGTTAATTTCTGTATATAATGAAAGGTACAGGTCCAGCTTTAATCTTCTGTATATGAAGAGCCAGTTATCCCAGCTCCATTTATTGAATACAAAGTCCATTGAATATATACTCCGTTGTTTGTTTTTGTCGTCCTTGTTGAAGATCAGATGGTTGTAGGTGAGTGGCTTTATTTCAGTTTTCTATTCTGTTCCACTGGTCTACATATTTGTTTTTGTACCAGTACCAACATGTTTTGATTAATGTAGCTGTATAGTATAGTTTGAAGTTGAGTAGTGTGAAGCCTCTGGCTTTTTTCTTTTTGCTTAGAATTCCTTTGGTTATATAGGCTCTTTTTTGGTTCCATATGAATCTTAGAATAGTATTTTTTCTAATTCCTTGAAGAATGGTATTGCTATTTTGACAAGAATAGCATGGAATCTGTAAATTGTATTAGGCAATTTGGCCATTATTACAATAACGTTTCTTCGAATCCATAAGCATAGAATGTTTTTCCATTTGTTTGTGTAATCTCTTATATCTTTCAGCAGTGTTTTGTAGTTCTCCTTGTAGAAATCTTTCAACTTCGCAGCTAGCTGTAGACCTAAGTATTTCATTGTCTTTGTGGCTGTTGTAAGTTGGATTGTGTTCTTAATTTGGCTCTTAGCCTGGATGTTGTTGTTTTACAGAAATGCTACTGAATTTGTACATTGATTTTGTATCTGCAAACTTTACTAATGTCGTTAATCAGTTCTAGGAGCTTTCCGATAAAGTCTTTAGTATTTTTCTAGGTGTAGAATCTTATTATCAGCAAAGAGAGATAGCTTCACTTTTTTTTTTTAATTTAGAAATCTTTTATTTGTTACTCTTGCCTGATTGCTCTGATTAGGACTTCTATTAGATGTTGAACAGGAGTGGAGAGAGTGGGCCTCCTTGTCTTCTGCCAGTTGTCAATGGGAATGCTTCCAGATTTTGTCCATTCAGTGTGATATCGGCTGTGGGTTTGTCATGGATGACTTCCATTATTTTGAGGTATATTATTTCAATGCCTATCCTCGTGTGTTTTTATGACGAAGAGTTGTTGGATTTTATCGAAAGCTTTCTCTATATCTATTGAGATGACCATACAGTTTTTATTTTTAAATATATTTGTGTTGTGAATCACATTATTGATTTGTGTATGTTTAACCAGCCTTGCATCCCAGGAACAAAGCCCACTTAATTGTGTTGGATTAACTTTTTGATGTGCTGCTGAATTTGACTTGATAATATTTTGTTGAGGATTTCTGCATCGATGTTCATTAAGGGTTTTGGCCTGAGGTTTTCTCTTTTTGTTGTGCCTCTGCCAGATTCTGGTATCAGGCTGATGCCAGTTTCATTGAATGAGTTAGTAAGGAGCCCCTCCTCTTCAATTTTTTAGAATAGATTCAGTAGCAATGGTATGGACTCTTCTTTGTATCCCTGTTAGAAGCTTTAAGTTCATTATCTATTGACTTATTTTAGCAAAATTATTCCTAATGATTACTACTATTTATGACTGTGGTTGTAAATATTCTTGATAACTACCTTTTACCTTTACAAAATTTAATGTGTCTCTCCTAAAAGTCTTGCTTTTCCTTTCAAGCTTCAAATTCAGAATATATAAATTGTAAGATGTATTTTATGCTTAAAATATCTTTTGCTTTCCTGTATTGGCTGACAGGTAATAAAGATTTGCTCCTTCATTTTATAAAGGTAAAAGTAATGGAAATAATTTAAGTTGTCTTGACATTCTCCAAAGAATATTTAACTTAAAACTAATTTGAGAGCTCTATTGTTTATCCAATTTACCACAAAGAGATAAAGGCATTCTTCCTATGTTAATTCTGTGAAATTAAATTAAAACATATGTTCCATAATTTTCAATATTCAATATAAACCCACTCAAGATCAACCACAAATACTGGTACTATAATTTGTCTAGGTGTCTCTCTCTCTCCATCCTCCCCTACCTTTCTATCTTAGTTAAACACCCTCCTAAATCAGAGAAAATATTGCGATATTTCTTGACAATTTTGTGAAAGTATGTGCTATGTTAAAAAGCAGTACCCTCACTGCTTATAATATGTTATTGATCCAAGAAAGATACATAAGTACACACTTGCATATTGTATGTTAAACCTCAAGAGAGAATTTTCTGCTCTTTTTTTTTTTTTGCTAGCGTTCATAAATGTAATAATATTAGAACTTTTAGTATTTTACTACAATAAATACAAATGATCCACTGTTCTCAAGCAATAATATTTTTTGGAAACTTGACTAAAATTTTTGACAGTGTCTCTGGTGAATTTTTTATATGTTGCAACTGTAAATCCAGTTAAATTGAAAAGGTGAGATACTGACAAGTTTCTATACATTGGATTGAGTTTTTTTCTTTTTTTAACATCTCCTAATAGAATTTATACTACTTCCCTGCAATATGTATTAAATAGGTTTTATCAGTTTTGTTTACTCTTGAACTTAGTTGAAGATTTTCTTTGCTAGAGAGGTATTATCCTAACAATAACAAATAATTACTTGATTTTGTAATTAAACCTAGGAGATTCCAAAATAACTAATGACAAAAGCACCCATTTTACCAGAACTTAAAACCTGGACAATTAATAAGAAATTTAACTGTACCGATCCCTCTTGATCTTTGGAAAAGACAGTGAGTAAGCACAAATGAAATTCTGAAAGTAAAATTGGCAATGCTTTCAGAGAGCCTTAAACTTCCATCGCCCATGATATTGCTATTACTTTTAATTCCAGTGAGATCAGAACTTTTGGGGTTTATTACAACCTTTAAAAATCACAAAAAGCCTTTAGACACCACCCAGCGTTTCTGAGAATGTCATTGTCAACTCAAATTTTCACTCTCAGGCAATACATTTAGTACTGTCACTGAATCTTGGCATCCATTTCACAACATCATACTAAACTACGTCTGCATAAACAAATTCTGGACGACTGGTTCCTTGGGAATGTATTAGAAAAAGACATAATTTGAACCCTACTAGAAAGACTCTTATCAAATTATGGTTCACAATGATCACATCCGTGAAAATGTCAAGGGCTTTGTCCTTGAGTCATTGTTTGTCATGTAGAGACATAAGCCATTCTCAAATGACTTGAAGACTATCAAGATAAAAACCTTCAGGTTGAAGATGCTTAGAAATCTTTGAGAAGCAAATAGACAGAATGAGGTAGATAGTTTCCACTCAAGATCCAGAGAACAAGATCCAGATGGCTAGAGGGGCATGTTGTCACACTCTAACATATATACATATTTTTTTTCCTAGCTACTTTGCTTTCTTTTGGCTGACTTAAAGTTTTAAATAATTAATACACATCTGCTACCTGTAAGTCCCACATTCTTAAAATTTCTTTTTTGCACCTTCATTCACTTACTGGCATGAGTTAATAACAAGTTGCAATTTACTCAGGATTTAGCTAGTGAATAATCAAACTCATCTGATGAGTCTGTGCACATTTTCTTATGGGAGCCACCAAACTTCCCTTGATACCAGTTTCTATTAACCATCAGTTGATTTCCTGTATTATTTGGCTCCACCTCTATGTGCCCTTTTTACAAAGCAAACACGGTAATAATCTAGACATCCAGGAACCTGCAACTCTAGCTATTCAAGAGAAATTCTAGTTGCTTTCTATTGTCCTTAAGCCTCTTCAATTTATTCTTTAAAACAGGCCTTAAAAGTCGGGAGGATACTACATGCCATATTCTGAGGATAGCAAGAGAACTAGGTCAAGCTGCCAAGGTTACAGAACTCTTAGACCAAAGGATTCATTAAATTGGACATTAGTTTGCTTGGAGTAGGTCTCCAAAACATAGTATTACTTTCTCAAGAAGGAGCATGTGTTGTTTAAGGAGAAGAATATTGGACTCAATCCCTGCAAATCTTTTGGATTTTAATCTTCTAAAAGGATCTGAAAGGGGCATTTTGCCCCTGCCCTAAAGATGTGTGGAACTTTGAACTTGAGAGAGATGATTTAGGGTATCCGGTGGAAGAAATTTCTAAGCAGCAAAGCATTCAAAAGGTGATTTGGGTGCTGTCAAAGAATAAAAAGTCATAAATGCAGATACTTTGGGTAATAGTGCCACATGTTTCTGTGGGCTCTTTAAATTGGAATTAATATCTGTTTTCAGAGCAATTTAGGAACTGGGACTCAGCTTACTTTAGGAATTAAGTTTTGGCTTAAAAACTGAATCACAGAATCTGTTCGTATAACTTTTATTATTATTATTATTATTTTCCACTTTGCTGTGTTTAAGTGTGTTATCTCCAAACTTTAAATTCTCATGTATCTCCAAACTTTAAATTCTCATGTATCTCCTGTCAAATGATCTAAAAAGTGGCCATTCAAGTAAAAGAACTGGAAAATCTGACACTCATGGAGTTGAAACAAATACCCTCAAATACTTGTGTGTGATACGGTTTGGCTGTGCCCCCACCCAAATATCTCCCAGAATTCCCACCTGTTGTGGGAGGGAGCCAGGGGGAGGTAATTGAAGCATGGAGGCTGTTCTTTCCTGTGCTATTCTCATGATAGTGAATTATTTTCATGAGATCTGATGGGCTTATCAGAGGTTTCCACTTTTGCTTCTTCCTCAATTTCTCCTGTTGCTACCATGTAAGAAGTGCCTTTTACCCTCTGCCATGATTCTGAGACCTCCTCAACCATGTGGAACTGTAAGTTCAGTTAAACCTTTTCTTCCCAGTCTTGGGTATGTCTTTTCAGCGGTGTAAAATGGACTAATACAGTAAATTGGTACCAGTAGGGTGGGACATTGCTGTAGATACCTGAAAATTTGGAAGTGACTTTGGATCTGTGTAACAGGCAGAGGTTGAAAAAGTTTGGAGGGTTCAGAAGAAGACAGAAAAGTGTGGTAAAGTTTGGAACATCCTAGAGACTTGTTGAAAGGCTTTGACAAAAATGCTGATAGTAATATGAAAAATAAGGTCCAGGCGGTGGTGGCCTCAGATGGAGATGAGGAACTTGTTGGGAACTGGAACAAAGGCAATTCTTGTTATGTTCTGGCAAAGAGACTGGTGGCATTTTGCCCCTGCCCTAAAGATGTGTGGAACTTTGAACTTGAGAGAGATGATTTAGGGTATCCGGTGGAAGAAATTTCTAAGCAGCAAAGCATTCAAAAGGTGATTTGGGTGCTGTCAAAAGCATTCCATTTTAAAAGGGAACCAGAGCATAAAAGTTCAGAAAATTTGCATCCTGACAATGCAGTAGAAAAGAAAAACCCATTTATTGAGGAGAAATACAAGCTGGCGGCAGAAATTTGCAAGGAGCCTAATGTTAATCCCCAAGACCACAGGAGGCAGGGTGGGGTGGGTGAGGGGGAGGAGTGGAATGTCTCCAGGCGATGTCAGAGACTTTCATGGGAGCCCCTCCCATCACAAGCTCGGAGGCTCAGAAAGAAAAAGTGGTTTTGTGAGTCCATCCCAAGGTCCCCGTGCTGTTTGCAGCCCAGAGACTTGGTGCCCTGTGTCCCAGTTGCTCCAGTAATGACTGAAAGGGGCCAATGAAGAACTCGGGCTGTGGCTTCAGGGGTGAAAGTCCCAAGTTTTGGCAGCTTCCACGTGGTCTTGAGCCTGCTGGTGCACAGAAGTCAAGAACTGAGATTTGAGAACCTCTGCCTAGATTTCAGAAGATGTATCGAAAAACCTGGATACCCAGGAGAAAGTTTGCTGCAGGGCAGGGCCCTCATGGAGAATCCCTGCTAGGGCAGTGTGGAAGGAAAATGTGGGGCCAGAGTCCCCACACAGAGTTCCTACTGGGGCACTGTCTAGTGGAGCTGTGAGAAGAGTGCCATCATCCTCCAGACCCCATAATGATAGATCCACCAACAACTTGCACAGTGTGTCTGGTAAAGCTGCAGACACTCAACGCCAGCCCTTGCAAGCAGCCAGGAGGGAAACTTTACCCTACAAAGCCACAGGGGCTGAGCTGCTCAAGACCATGGGAACCTGCCTTTTGCATAGGGGTGACCTGGAGGTGAGACCTGCGGTCAAAGGAGATCATTTTGGAGCTTTGCAATTTGACTGACCCGCTGGATTTCAGACTTGCATGGGCCCTGTAACTCCTTTGTCTTGGCCAATTTTTCCCATTTGAAAATGCCTGTATTTACCCAATGCCTGAATCCCCATTGTATCTAGGAAGTAACTAGCTTGCTTTTGACTATACAGGGTCATAGGTGGAAGGGAATTTCCTTGTCTCAAATGAGACTTTGGACAGTGGACTTTCAAGTTAATGCTGAAATGAGTTAAGACTTTGTGAGACTGTGGGAAGGCATGACTGGTTTTCAAATGTGAGGATATGAGATTTGAAGGAGGCAGAGGTGTAATAATATGGTTTGGCTGTGTCCCCACCCAAATCTCAACTTGAATTGTATCTCCCAGAATTCCCACATATTGTGGGAGGGACCCAGAGGGAGGCAACTGAATCATGGGGGCTGGTATTTCCAGTGCTATTCTCATGATAGTGAATAAGTCTCACAAGATCTGATAAGTTTATCAGGGTTTTCTGCTTCTGCTTCTTCCTCATTTTCTCTTATCACTACCATGGAAGAAGTGTCTTTCACCTCCCACCATGATTCTGAGGACTTCCCAGCCATGTGGAACTGTGAATTCAATTAACCCTCTTTTTCTTCCCAGTCTTGGGTATGTCTTGATCAGCATCATGAACATGGACTAATACAATATGTTTATAATACCTCATAAAAAATGAAAAATGGACTGACCGCTTCTCCAGATGTTGATATTCTATCCTTCAGTTTAAACTGAAGAATGACAACAAAGGGTGATTGATACTAAGCTGGATACTAACAATGAAATCATCTACACCTTCATAGCTTAATGACTTCATTAGCCCAATCTTACTGTTCTATTTCTCACATTAATATGATCATGTAACACTGGAAAACATATGTTCAGGAATGCATATTTCTACGTAACTTTTACTACTTGTTTCAGAAACTTCTTGAAAGTATTCAACTACTAAAAATAGATAGTTCACCTAGGCTCAGTGACTCCACAAGACTTTTCTATAAGGCCTAACCTTGTGATATGGTTTGTCTATGTCCCCACCCAAAATCTCATCTTGAATTGGAATTCCCATAATCCATACGATCCCCACATGTCAAGGGATTGGATCATGGGGGCAGTTTCCCTCATGCTGTTCTGATTGGAGGCGATTGGATCATGGGGGCAGTTTCCCCCATACTGTTCTGATGATAGTGAGTTCTCAATAGATCTGATGGTTTCATAAGAGTTTCTCCTCCTTTGCTTATTCACATATCTCCTTCCTGCCACCTTGTGAAGAAGGTACTTTTCTTCCCCTTCACCTTCCACCATGACTGTAAGTTTCCCAAAGTCTCACCAGTCATGTAGAACTGTGAGTCAATTAAATCTCTTTCATTTATAAATTACCCAGTCTTGGGCAGTTATTTATAGCAGTCTGAAAATGAATTAATATACCTTGAAACTCTTGACTCTCTCAACATTTATATTTAAAGACAAATAAGACTCCCCACCCAACTTAAAAAATATTGCACTTATACCCTTCTGAGATCCTACTAAGATTCTGTCAACATTTCATCTTAATTATTGTGATAAGCAATAAATTCCACTTTGTGTTAATCAACAAATTGTTTTGGTGGTATTGTCAGAGAGCCAAGATTTGGCATTTGAGTGCTTTAATGGGGAAAAAAATCAAAGCTAGAAGTCCAATTAGGACTTTGATAGGACAAAGTTACTTGAGCTTGAACAAATGTGGGCAAGGCTGAGTATATTGAGAAAATAAACATTTCTTTTGTGAGTGAAACTTCTACCTGCCCCACATTACATATGTATTAGAAGAGAAATGCATTTTCAAGTACAGTAATATAGAAAATATTGTGTGTACATACAAATAATATGCATGCACATATATATATATATGCATTTGTTTTTACATTCACAATATATTTTCATAAGATTCAAAATGCTCGACTGAATGAATCATAGGTGGGAGGAATTACTTGATTGAACTGCCTATGCAAATTGTTACATTATCACTACTCACTTCCATCTGTCTTTAAAAGCAAAAAAAGATCGAGTACTCCCTAGATGCATTAATAAAAGTTTGAAAGTATGCATATATTCTTTATAGTTCTTCACTTTCATTCCCAGAGCAATAAAATCTACAAGGATAAATGCTCCATTCAAATCAAATGACGTATCATTTACAAAGCTTTTTTTTTTTTTTTCATCATTTCTTTAAAAATAGAGCACTTGTGAAGACAGGCATACCTTTGATTAAGCTTTAAGGAAATTTGAAATGAAGTATAATATATCTCAAAGAATTTTCAGTGGAAAAGTATAAGTAAACTCAGTGTCTGAAATTTTAGAAGACAAACATTTTACTA
Source organism: Rhinopithecus bieti (assembly GCF_001698545.2). NCBI lineage: Eukaryota > Metazoa > Chordata > Mammalia > Primates > Cercopithecidae > Rhinopithecus > Rhinopithecus bieti. The sequence goes on from NW_016811323.1 coordinate 57,435, forward strand.
TGTCTTATGGGCTTGCAACCATGTGTTGACTGTATAATCATTTTTTCCCTAGTTTTTTTGAACAGATTATTAAATTTGCAACATTTGTAAAAGTTCATCATGATGTGCTCTCATGATTTTGGAATTTCTTTGGGTATTATACTGCAATGTCAATAATAAAAGGAAAAATAAGAGGCAGATTTTCCATTAATATAAAAAATATAAGTTTTTTCCTTATTTGCAAATTAACTAGATTTTTTTGAGTCCTGCATTTAACAATGAAAGATGCTTTATAGTAGGAACTTTTACCTGATTTATTATGTATCTCTTTAGATGTCCCAGCAAGGTTAAAGAGGAAGAAAAGCAGATGGAAAGCAGCAGGTACACACTTTTTGATGTGAGAAACTCATTCATGATGATGACACTATTACTGTTCAAGATGGAAACAATAAAATGTAATTTAAGGTGAATAAGCAATAGAAATGCAATAAATCAAAGTAAATGAATAGTAGTTCTGTCTGAAGAATATAAATAGTGGCAGTGGATTTTATTCAGCTATAACTGCTCTCTTAAAAGTAAAATGGAACCTTATTTCTCCTTAGTAATAATTACTTAGGTTTCCTTATTAATATGCACTTCTCCATTACAATCTTCAAGATGCAAGCTGGTATCAAAATAATTCCACTTGAAAACCACCAACACACTTCAAAAGTTTTAGTATCATTACTGTGAAAGAGCTATTGAACTGTATTATTCTTTTTTTTTATTATTATTATACTTTAAGTTCTAGGG
>NW_016811324.1:0-2792 GCF_001698545.2 Rhinopithecus bieti
CCCAACTACTCGGGAGGTTGAGGTAGAGAATTGCTTGAATCCAGGAACCAGAGGTTGCAGTGACCTGAGATCATGCATCTGCACTCCAGTCTGGGAACAGAGTGAGACTCTGTCTCAAAAAAAAAAAAAAAAAAAAAAAAAGCCTGGGCGCCGTGACTCATGCCTGTAATCCCAGCATTTTGGGAGGCCGAGGCAGACGGATCACGGGATCACGAGGTCAGGAGATCGAGACCATCATGACTAACACAGTGAAACCCCCGCTTATACTAAAAATACAAAAAATTAGCCGGGCGTCGTAGTCCCAGCTACTCCAGAGGCTGAGGCAGGAGAATGGCATGAAACCAGGAGGCAGAGCTTGCAGTGAGCCCAGATCACTCACTGTACTCCAGCCTGGGCGACAGGGCGAGACTCCGTCTCAAAAAAAGAAAAGGGGATCTTCGTCTCTCACCTTATACAAAAATCAACTCAAGATGGATCAAATACTGTCAGGCCTCTCAGTCCAAACTAAGCCATCATATCCCTGTGACATGCACTTATACATCCAGATGGCCTGAAGTGACTGAAGAATTACAAAAGAAGTGAAATTTAAATGGCCTGTTCCCGCTTTAACTGATGACATTCCACCACAAAAGAAGTGAAAATGGCCGGTCCTTGCCTTAACTGATGACATTACCTTGTGAAATTCCTTCTCCTGGCTCATGCTGGCTCAGAAAGCTCCCCCACTGAGCACCTTTTTACCTCCACTCCTGCCCCCCAAAGAACAACCCCCCTTTGACTGTAATTTTCCTTTACCTACCCAAATCTTTTAAAATGGCCCCACCACTCTCTCTCTTCACTGACTCTCTTTTCGGACTCAGTCCGCCTGCACCCAGGTGAAATAAACTGCACGTTGTTGCTCACACAAAACCTGTTTGGTGGTCTCTTCACACGGACACCAGTGAAAAATACTGTGATCTAAGACCTGTAACTACCCAAATTCTAAAGCATTGAAAAAAACTCTTCTAGGCATTGACTTAGGGAAAGAGTGCACGACCAAGAACCCCAAAGGAAATGCAACAAAAACAAAGACAGATGGGACTTAAACAATTCTCAAAAGAAGATATACAAATGGCCAACAAACATAGAAAAAAAAATACTGAACATCATTAATGATTAATGATTAGGGAAATGCAAATCAAAACCACAATGTGATACCACCTTACTCTCGCAAGAATGACCATGATTGGCTGGGCGTGGTGGCTCTTGCCTCTAATCTCAGCACTCTGGGAGACCGAGACAGGTGAATCACCTGAGGTCAGGAGTTCCTGACCAGCCTGGCTAATGGTAAAACCCTGCCTCTACTAAAATACAAAAATTAGCAGGGCGCGATGGCCTGTGTCTGAAATCCCTGGTACTGGGGAGGCTGAGGCTGGAGAATCGCTTGAACCCGGGAAGGGGAAGTTGCAGTGAGCTGAGATCACACCACTGCACTCCAGTCTGGGCGACAGAGCGAGACTCCATCTCAAAAATAAACAAACAAACAAACAAACAGAAAAGACCATAATTAAAACATCAAAAAATAGGCCAGGCACAGTGTCTCATGCCTGTAATCACAGCAAACTCCATCTGGAAAAGAAAAAAAAAAAAAGAAAAAAAGAAATAGGGAATAAAACCGCAAATTTTGTATGTCCTCACTTATAAGTGGCAGTTAAGCTATGAAGACGCAAAGGCATAAAAATTATATAAGGGGGCTGGGTGCGGTGGCTGACGCCTGTTATCCCAGCACTTTGGGAGGCAGAGGCGGGCGATCACCTGAGGTTGGGAGTTCAAGACCAGCCTGACCAACATGGAGAAATCCTGCCTCTACTAAAAATACAAAATTAGCCGGGCATGTTGGGGCACGCCTGTAATCCCAGCTACTTGGGAAGGCTGAGGCAGAAGAATCACTTGAACCTGGGAGGCGGAGGTTGTGGTGAGCTGAGATGATGTCATTGTCCTCCAGCCTGGGCAACAAGAATAAATAGATAAATAAAAGAATTATGTAATGGACTCTGGGTACTCAGTGGGAAGAGTGGGAGAGGGGGTGAGAGATGAAAGACTACACTGTTGTACCCGAGCGAGTTAGAGAAACTTTGAGACAAATTTAAGAGTCCTTTACTAGCAGGCGACCGAGAGATGGCTAACGCTCGAAATTCTCTCAGCCCAGAGAAAGGGGCTTGATTTTCTTTTATATTTCGGGTTAGGAAGGGGAGGGGAGCTCAGTTGCAACAATTCTACAGAAGTAAAAACATGTAAAAAAGTTAAAAAGACAAATGGTTACAGAGAAACAAACAGTTTCCAGGTGCAGGAGCTCTAAGTCTTTCATAAGATATGTTGATATGTTGAGAGTCTGCTTATACAAGTTAACTTTTTGAGGAAGGGGGTGGGTAAGGAGTCCTTGAAGCCTTGCAAATGATGGAGCCAAATGGAGTTCGTCCGGCTTTTTCAGCTAAGGGAGAGCTTATTCATGTGGAAACAAGGCTAGGTGATTAAGGAAGAAAGGGAGAGTCTAAAAACAAAGTTAGTGAAAAACAAAGTTAGGTATTACAACACAATGGGTACAGCGAACATTGCTTGGGAGACTGGTGCACCTAAATCTCAGAAATCACCACAAAAGAACTTATCCATGTAACTAAATACTACCTATACCCCAAAACTATTGAAATATGATAATTTAAGACAAGAATAAAAAATCCCCAAACTCCCATAAGTTTAAGTTTATATGCTTTGGCTTTTATTTTTTTAATTTAATTTAATTTAATTTAATTTAATTT